>NC_064923.1:460147386-460450416 GCF_023897955.1 Schistocerca gregaria
GAAACTTTTCTCATGTCAGCACGTTGTAGGTGTCGCCACCGGCGCCAACCTTACGTTAATGCTCTGAAAAGCTTATCATTTGCATGTCACAGCATCTTCTTCCTGTCGGTTAAATTTCGAGTCTGTAGCAGATATACTAAAAACTAAAAATCAAATCTTTGAATGAAGCACTTGAAAAATAGTTTTGAATTCATGACATCCAGGAATATATGGCACTGTCTGGCAATATCGTTAATTTTGTAGAGATGCAGATGGGGCTTGAAGACAGTTGAATACGAAACTGTTAGTCAAAATAGAATAAAATAACATCTCACTTACATTTCTATTGCGGGAATTCTTTGATAATAAAGTTAATGAATGGGGTTTCATTGTGTTCATTGATGAAGAATGTTTCTGCGGATTCGAGGTCGACCGTCGTCGGCACTTATGGCACTGACCTGGTGGGAGATCCCATTATTCCAGTGTCTTGTGGCGTAGTTTTTTTAAGAGGACCTTTCTAGCTCACACACGCCACGAGACTCTATGAACTGTTTGCATGATGTTCATGAATTCGTGTGGGCAGTAAGACTCCAGATCTGTCCCCGGTTGAACATGTGTGGAACCAGCTCGGACTGTAACTCCGTCCCAGTGCCAGTATCGGGTATATCAAGAGCCAGTTGCAAGCGTTGTGTGGCAACTTGCCTCAAGAGAGGACACATGGGTATTATGTCACCCATCCCTACAAAATCAGTGCATGTGTACAGGCTGTGTCATACTAATAAGTGGGTTCATATTGCCAAGTTCCTTGCAAATTGGACTCGATATTGTAAAATGACATCACCTACCCTCTGAACCCATGAAGTCCCATTACGTTTCCTCCTCCCCTTCTGAATACTTCATGTTTTGTCAGGCTTGGTATTTTCTCGGATTTTTATCGAGGTCGCTCCTAACTCTCCTGGCCTAGAAGAGTCCAAGGAGCGGGCCGCAGCCTAAGTGATGATCAGAGCCTGCTTCCCTATACATCTTGCTATGGAGGATCCTTCAGCAGTGTATGAATACATCGGTAACAAAATTCGTTTAAACTCTTCTGTACCCACTTACGACGTATCGTCTCGTTAATGTAGCGTCAACAACGGCTGCCTATATGTTGATTCAGAAACAGCGCTAACGTCCTCTTCCTGCAATTATTTTGTTGGTGTTTCATCCCCCCACACAGGGTGGTTATGAAAATTAGACCTACAGTCTGAAATGGTGGTCTCGTGGCCTTAGGGGCTGCATACATTTAATATTCAATCGATACAGCAACTACGCGTGGAGTAACTCCTAGACAAGAGAACGACTCATGCCACTCCACTAATGCTAATCATCTCTCATTGTTTCCAGAACTTCGGGTCACTATGCGTAACATGCACCATACCATCTGAAGCGTGCAGAAAGAGAGATATTTTAAACTGTTAAACTTTAAGCGTGCTAGAGAATATGCTCTAAAATGCTGTTAAACTCGGTGCAACACGTTACCAGGTGATACGGCACGTCGTGGGTATTTTCCGACGCAGAGAGCACGGGTTTGTTATATGTATTTTGTAAACCATAGCAGAAAATCATGCCAACAGGGTCACTTGAGGAGTATTAGGCTTCCATTACTACCAAGTGGCTGAAAAGTTAAAAGAAATTACGCTGGACCATTCGTACGATCAACACGATAATAAAATTATTTATGTAAGAAGTTAAGGCTCCACTATATACACCCAGAATTGGGCACTGTAACACAGAGCCACACATACTGAGAACCATACAGTTGACTGCAGCCTATCTCATACACAGATTGTTGTGCCGGATCGCCTATTGCCACCATTGTGATTTATTCTTATAGCTGAACACGCTGTCTAGTTCCCATGTTATGTTGAATAAAACGTCTGCTGAGAGATTTACAAGCTATCTGCTGCGGGGAAACTTCCTGTATTGTAACAGAGCTGAAAATTTTGCAGAATATTTACACTGATTCAGATACGCTGCCATCGATACGACTGGTGCACTGATAGCGGCCGGCCATCTGCAGCGAATAACAGACAGCACGGCGATAATGCGGCGGGAGTGAAACAGTACTCGGCTCTGCCGGCTGCACATTCAAAAAATATAATTAGATTGTTAATTAATAGTTCTGTATGATGTCCTGTACTGTAAACTACTCAGCTCCTAGGCAAATTTGTCTACTATTGGTTTAGAGCGCACTTAGGTGATTTACTGACAGCGAGAGACTCAAATGGCGCTAAATATGTAAGGGACCGGAAGTATATGCGTCATTGTGTTACAGTTATAATTTGAGACTCGTGACTGACAGATTTCCTTTATTGAAATGACTTTATTATTTTGGACGGTATGTGGACGTTTAGCACTGATCAGTTAAAATTCGTTTGTGATTTAGAATCCATAGCCTTAGGAAAGGCTAGATACCTTGATATGATACACTCCTGGAAATGGAAAAAAGAACACATTGACACCGGTGTGTCAGACCCACCATACTTGCTCCGGACACTGCGAGAGGGCTGTACAAGCAATGATCACACGCACGGCACAGCGGACACAACAGGAACCGCGGTGTTGGCCGTCGAATGGCGCTAGCTGCGCAGCATTTATGCACCGCCGCCGTCAGTGTCAGCCAGTTTGCCGTGGCCTACGGAGCTCCATCGCAGTCTTTAACACTGGTAGCATGCCGCGACAGCGTGGACGTGAACCGTATGTGCAGTTGACGGACTTTGAGCGAGGGCGTATAGTGGGCATGCGGGAGGCCGGGTGGACTTACCGCCGAATTGCTCAACACGTGGGGCGTGAGGTCTCCACAGTACATCGATGTTGTCGCCAGTGGTCGGCGGAAGGTGCACGTGCCCGTCGACCTGGGACCGGACCGCAGCGACGCACGGATGCACGCCAAAACCGTAGGATCCTACGCAGTGCCGTAGGGGACCGCACCGCCACTTCCCAGCAAATTAGGGACACTGTTGCTCCTGGGGTATCGGCGAGGACCATTCGCAACCGTCTCCATGAAGCTGGGCTACGGTCCCGCACACCGTTAGGCCGTCTTCCGCTCACGCCCCAACATCGTGCAGCCCGCCTCCAGTGGTGTCGCGGCAGGCGTGAATGGAGGGACGAATGGAGACGTGTCGTCTTCAGCGATGAGAGTCGCTTCTGCCTTGGTGCCAATGATGGTCGTATGCGTATTTGGCGCCGTGCAGGTGAGCGCCACAATCAGGACTGCATACGACCGAGGCACACAGGTCCAACACCCGGCATCATGGTGTGGGGAGCGATCTCCTACACTAGCCGTACACCTCTGGTGATCGTCGAGGGGCACTGAATAGTGCACGGTACATCCAAACCGTCATCGAACCCATCGTTCTATCATTCCTAGACCGGCAAGGGAACTTGCTGTTCCAACAGGACAATGCACGTCCGCATGTATCCCGTGCCACCCAACGTGCTCTAGAAGGTGTAAGTCAACTACCCTGGACAGCAAGATCTCCGGATCTGTTCCCCATTGAGCATGTTTGGGACTGGATGAAGCGTCATCTCACGCGGTCTGCACGTCCAGCACGAACGCTGGTCCAACTGAGGCGCCAAGTGGAAATGGCATGGCAAGCCGTTCCACAGGACTACATCCAGCATCTCTACGATCGTCTCCATGGGAGAAAAGCAGCCTGCATTGCTGCGAAAGGTGGATATACACTGTACTAGTGCCGACATTGTGCATGCTCTGTTGCCTGTGTCTATGTGCCTGTGGTTCTGTCAGTGTGATCATGTGATGTATCTGACCCCAGGAATGTGTCAATAAAGTTTTCCCTTCCTGGGACAATGAATTCACGGTGTTCTTATTTCAATTTCCAGGAGTGTATGTGGAAGCTGAGAATTTCTCTCCGCACTGATTCTTGTAGTGAGAGACTTAATAATTACGGACTATCAGTTATTTCAGAATAGCGTTTTTTTAGTCAAGGTCACGCTCGTGTGGGATCTTCTTGGACAGATGAAATCACATGAGGGCATACAAGTTTAGGCAGCACAGCGTTAGTCAGAGCCACCTGATGAAAGATTCGCCACAACCTAGAGAGCACTGTGGTACAGCATCGCGCCAATACGTTCAGGGAGTGCCAATACACCAATTGCACTCATAGTTGCAACCACAACAACAGCCGCATTTCTGTCCTTCCTACGAATGCGCGTGACATCCTCATGAAGTATGCGTCCCCTGGCCCATGATTAATGGTTATGTTTACCTTCTTTCGATTAATAGTACCACCCCTCAAAGTACTCCATATCTTTTTCAAAACTGTGTGATGGATTCAAATTCCATCGATAAAATTCCGTAGGTGGTTCAGTGATATTTTCTGAAGATTTATGAATAAGCTATATGTCATCTGCAGTTGCAAGTTACAGAGTAATAATTTAATTACGACTTATTCGCTTTGATGCCACAGCGACCATTGTATCTGTGAAAATACCTTCACAGAAGTGAAAGAGCCTGTGGTGGGCATGCGACATCCCAGTACTTTTGCAAGAAATACGCATCGGCCAACTTCGCATCAGTAAACCTTATCGTACTACTAAAACAGTTTGAAGAATAAACTTTAGACAGAATCAGACTGTGCGGAATGGAAGATTTAAGGGGAAAAGAGTACCTTACTGTTGTCTGCAGCAAGTATAGTGACTGAATGGGACAAGTTTGCTACAAAACAAGACACGTAGAACATACTGTCGAAAATTTCACTGTTGTGCAGATATTTTCAGGGTGATGCACATTTCCCCCATTCCTGTCAATTACTCCCTTATGCTCTCCCAGAAACTCTGTACAACCTCTGGTTCTTTTAGTTTATCCATGTCCCATCTCCTTAAATTCCCGCCTTTTTGTAGTTTCTTCAGTTTTAATCTACAGGTCATAACCAATAGATTGTGGTCAGAGTCCACATCTGCCCCTGGAAATGTCTTACAATTTAAAACCTGGTTCCTAAATCTCTGTCTTACCATTATATAATCTATCTGATACCTTTTAGTATCTCCAGGATTCTTCCATGTATACAGCCTTCTTTTATGATTCTTGAACAAAGTGTTAGCTATGATTAAGTTGTGCTCTGTGCAAAATTCTACCAGGCGGCTTCCTCTTTCATTTCTTCACCCCAATCCATATTCACCTACTACGTTTCCTTCTCTCCCTTTTCCTACTACCGAATTACAATCACCCATGACTATTAAATTTTCATGTCCCTTCACTATCTGAATAATTTCTTTTATCTGATCATACATTTCTTCAATTTCTTCCTCATCTGCAGAGCTAGTTGGCATATAAACTTGTGCTACTGTAGTAGGTCTGGGCTTCGTATCTATCTTGGCCACAATAAAGCGTTCACTATGCTGTTTGTAGTAGCTTACCCGCATCCCTATTTTCCTATTCATTATTAAACCGACTCCTGCATTACCCCTATTTGATTTTGTGTTTATAACCCTGTAGTCACCTGACCAGTAGTCTTGTTCCTCCTGCCACCGAACTTCACTAATTCCCACTATATCTAACTTTAACCTATCCATTTCCCTTTTTAAATTTTCTAACCTACCTGCCCGATTAAGGGATCTGACATTCCACGCTGCGATCCGTAGAACGCCAGTTTTTTTCTCCTGATAACGACATCCTCTTGAGTAGTCCCCGCCCGGAGATCCGAATGGGGGACTATTTTACCTCCGGAATATTTTACCCAAGAGGACGTCATCATCATTTAATCATACAGTAACGCTGCATGCCCTCGGGAAAAATTACGGCCGTAGTTTCTCCTTGCTTTCAGCCGTTCGCAGTACCAGCACAGCAAGGCCGTTTTGGTTAATGTTGCAAGGCCAGATCAGTCAATCATCCAGACTGTTGCCCCTGAAACTACTGAAAAGGCTGCTGCCCCTCTTCAGGAACCACACGTTTGTCTGGCCTCTCAACAGATACCCCTCCGTTGTGGTTGCACCTATGGTACGGCTACCTGTATCGCTGAGGCACGCAAGCCTCCACATCAACAGCAATGTCCATGGTTCATGGGGGGAGGATGGTACAACTAAGCATTGATTTTTCTTTGCCATTAATTGGAAAAATTTCACGGTACACTTCTCTCCTGAATTTCAAAATATGGGTCCTGTAATAATTCGTACTTCACTCTGTTCTGTGCTTCGCTGGATCAATATCGTGAGAGAAACTTGTCTCTGAAATCTTCGTACGATCGGCATGTCGCTGCAACATTCTGCCTGGTTTCTGCGATTGTTCCTGACATGTGCGCACATATAAAGCCTAATTTGTGTGCTAGCGTCCAGTGTTCTGGTAATCCTACTCGGAACTGATCAATAAAAGTTCGTGGATGTAATAATTTTCCTTCTCGAAAGTGTTGAAATTTTCTGACTGTGAGGAAATGATCGTTGTCGTACTCCGTCATAGTTCCATATGAAATTCGCGATTCTTCGCCACTTTTGTTTCTGATCATTTCTCCCGTCGTTCTTTCCTGTTGTGGTAGATCCATTGGATATTGTCCACTGTAACTTTCGCCTACTCTTGCGTAGTATCGTTGGAGTGGTACGCAATAATTTTCTTCCATCGGTTGTGAACATGTAGCTGAATGCATTGCACTGTACTCTTCGCGACCTGGCTTTCCACTGTCACGTATTGGTTGGGTATCTTATGTGGATAACCTTGCTGCTTCATTGCACGATCCAGACTGTCTTGAAACATACATTTGTGGTTCCGCATGTGTTTGTGATGACGTTTGTTCATCAAGAATTTCGAAACGTGTTTGTTGCTGTGCAGGCTGTCTGATTTCACGTATGTTACTTTCCGCCTGTGATTGGAACCGCAAATGCGTAATATCTTCGTTAATTGCTTATTTTTCCGGTGCTGTTACAGATACGGATGTGGTTGCAGACTCAGTGCTTGTTCGATCCTGTTCACTACGCTCTTCAGTGGTTTGCAACAACTCTGCTCGCGATTTCTGAAATTGTCGCTTCGTTTGCGCTTCTATTTTGGGTATGCGGTTATCATATCCTTTTAGCGCTGCTTTTGTGATACATTTGTGTAACACATTGTTTTCGACAATTTCACGTGCTGTACCTGCTGCTTGACTAGTAATTACGTTTATCTGTTTCTTTAGTTTCTTGACTTCTCCCTGGGCGTTGTTACGTAATATTTTGATCTCGTCCTGAGTGTCATTACGCAATGTTTGTACGTCTGCTTGTACCTTGTCAGTGTCTATTCTCAATTGATTGCGACCTGTTATTAAGTGTCCTATCACTTCTAGAGATTCTTTTGCCTCGTCTTCAATACGACTTAGGTGTAACTGAATTTTTTTGTTTTCTTCTTTAATCTCACGCATTTGTCTCGTGGTTTCTGCATTCTGAATTTGAATTTGGTTCGCTATGTCTTTATTTTGCCTTGTCATGGTTTCCCCCTAATTTGTTGTAATAATTCTGCCAGATTGGTGGGTTCTATTGCGTTTTATTCCGACGTCCTATGCTCTGTGTTTTCGCCCAAGTGTTGGTTCGCAACCGATTGCATTGAACTGTGATGTGACACGTTTCTGCTCGCATTCCTTGTACTCTGTGGTGAGGGAGCTCTGATTACTTGTACTATGGGTTCTACGTATTCAAGACACAAGTTAGAATCCTCATCGAATGTCTCACTCTTTTCCTGCTCCTCCGTCGTATGCTGACCTAGGTTTTCTGTGCCTTGGCGTGCATTATCCTAGTTATGGTGCGTTATCTGCCCTATTTCTCGCGATACTGCATCGTCTGTTGTACTGTCCTCTATTCTCTATCCATTTTCATGCTGGGCCTCTACCTCAATGGTCTCGATCTGTCATTGATAATCTTTACTAATCCCTTATTTTCTGTTTTAAAAGCAATTTACGCGCCCTTCTTCGCATCAACATGCGCTCATACGATCTCACGCGTTTCATAAACTTTTTGTTCACACGACTTGACAAACCATTCACTTACTTGTTGGGTCAGAACGAACTTGTCAACGATGTATCCGCCACCTGTGCGCTTGCATTGGAGAGAAAACTTAATTCAAACAATATTAAAATTCATAACTTAATTATGCTATTGCCTCTGCTGGAATGACTCATATTTTTAGAATACTTTCTTACTGTATATCGCTGCAGTTACTGTTTTCGACTATGTATAACTATAAGAAAAATTTTTTTACTACGAAAATTTTTCAGCATGTATTTTTCTGACCTAGTTAGGCATGTGGTCGACCTTCAATCATGGTATTTTACCATCCTGGCAGGGTCGCCATTTTCTAACATTCATGGTGGTGTCTGTTTGTTCTATATCGTGTCTCCCTAGCACTTTCGCTCAACGACGCTCTGAGCGTGTTTTTTTTAAGGAATTGACTTGTTTGAACCTGGGTCCTGTTGCTGGTAAGGAGACGCCAGACCACACATGACATATAGAATTCAACAAAGTTCAGTGAGGCTAGCGATGATATAATCAAATACTTAATGATCTCAGCGTCAGCTCCACTGCACTCCCTGTAAAAGAATCTTAATACTAACTACATTTAGTGGAAGGGGTCCAAGGCTTTCCTAGTTTTAGTTAGCTGGTAAAATAACGTCGAAAAAGCAGTTAAGTTTACCATTGGAAATTTTATTCTACTCACAAAACATCGTTTATAAATTGCACTATTTATAAAGGGAAGTGTTTTAATACAGGATGGTAAAAACCAACAACGTTCAACAAAAATGTGAACGAATATTCCCTGAATGGGGTTCCAAGTTCTACAATGGATCGAAGGATGACCTATGCCATAACACATCTATAAACTAGGTTTAAATTAAGTTTAACAAAAGAGCAAACTATCAAAATGGTCTACAGTGACCCTCAATTATCTTTAATAACTTATGTAACTTGTCGTAAATTACAGTGGCTGATGTGGCTTCTCAGTAACTATATAACAGGAAAATCATCGCGTTTCAGATTTTTACTTCAAGTGGCAAATGTGAACACCATGATCTTTAATTGACGATCGACACTAGTATTACGAAAAAAAGGGGTTGTAACAGATGAGACTTCTGCAGTTCTGAGTGAAACCTTATGCGCTCAAACATGCGGCATCGCGTGCGTTCATTACCTTGTCGGTGTTTAGACAGCGTCAGGGCGGCAGTGGGCAGCACAGCTCCGCTCACCGCGACATCTCGGAAGCAACTCTTCCTAACTTCTCCTTACTACCATTTACCGAAGTTGGTTTAAAAAAAAACTATCTGGCTGTATTTTCATCTGATCAATCAGGGTCTCAATGTTATTCTTAAGCTCCACCTACAAAAATTCTGTCTATCCAATGAGAAACGTTACACTTTTCGTGGTTGG
Organism: Schistocerca gregaria; assembly: GCF_023897955.1. NCBI lineage: Eukaryota > Metazoa > Arthropoda > Insecta > Orthoptera > Acrididae > Schistocerca > Schistocerca gregaria. Next base: position 460,156,744 of record NC_064923.1, read on the forward strand.
GCAATGTTTTCAAAGTTTTCAACGTAACAGAGACACGAAAAAGTCTCACGCTAAAACTTACAGCTGGTGTGGTCCTTTTAGCGTTATCGTAAGATCTATGCTGTTCTTCTGGAGGGCTCTAGCTTTTAACATGGGCTGGGGGTGGTCCTTGACGTAACAGAGACGCAAAAAGGTCTCACACTAAAATTTGCGGGTGGTGTGGCCCTAGTGGTTAGCTAGCGACGTGGGTGTCCAGGCTGTGCCTTATCGTATGGCCTTCTAGCTTAACACGGTTCTGCTTTCGGCTTCTGTCCTCGTTTCTCCCCTCGGAACTGCGACTGTCTCATGGTGGGAAGGTATGACATGCATTTAGGCATTCTTGTGTTTGTCTGTGATATTCCATATGCTTACTCGTTACTCGTATTACTTTGGTTAATTTAATGTCACGATTTATTCGGAGCTATGTGACATACTACTGAATTTGGTTATCAAGTCAGTGTTTTCATGGAAGGTGTTGGATTTGCCTGACACCTTAACAGAGTACTTGCCATTTTTAGCAACTGTAATGAAAATAAATAAAAATAAAAGTAATGTAATCTCTCTCTCACTCTTGCTCTCCCTCCCTCTTCATAGTAGGAATATACAAACACTCACAAAGCGAGAGCAGACGCTTTCAGCACTATCAAAACAAACAAAACACGAACACATCCTGCAATAGCAAAACAAAACACGCAAAATGGTACTTTCCACTACGGAAGTGTGAATATGCTAAGTGAAATCAAAGTGATGTGTACAAGAAGTCAACACACACAGGGAGTAGACGAAGAACGATAGAAGAATGCAATAAATAACGCGACACAAAGAATAAGATCTGTTTATAATAATAAGTAAAGCGTATGAATTACTATTGATTACGACAAACAGAAGTGTCAGTATTGTTATAGTGTCCACTTGAAGATGTTTAAAAATGAAGTGAAACACTTCAGGTCTTAATAAGGTTCTTATTACGTTTGCTAAAGACGGTAATTAGCATATACAACTGTGAAAAAAGGCCCCAAAACAAAGGAGGCAACATGTATATTACAATTTTCATTCAACAAAATTTTAAGAAACTAGAAGTAGCACGAACATCCTTCCTTGAAATTAATACCATTATAAAAATTGAAACAGTAGTGGTTCATCTTGAGTTGATGGAATTTGAAACAAAATTCTGAAAAGTTGTTCCAACTTAATAGATAATGGCCGCAGTGACATATGCAATACATCACTAGCACAGGGAATGTTTTCAGGCTGCTTAAAATACGGAATAATTAAGAGACTTCTAGGAAATGTGACAAGTCAGACTTAGACAATTATTGTGCACTTTAGTTAGTTACCTCCTTTCCGAAAATATTCTGGACGGTGATATACTCAAGAGTCTTCGCAGCATTAAATAGAAACAATTTACTTATCACATCACAGTTTGGATTCCAGAACGGTTTCTCTGCTCAGAATGCTATTTGTACGTTCACTCATCAACAGTACAAGCCTTAAATAATAGCACAACGCCTGCTGGTATTTTTTGTGATTATTCCAAGGCATTTGATTGTGGAGATCATGGTAATTTTTAGAATTGATGGGTTTACACACAGGCTGTTTGAATCATACTTAACAGAATGCAAAGATTCGTGTTGAATAATTCAGACACTGTCTGGAAGCTAGAAAATTTTAGTGACTGGGAATTTCCACAGGATCTTATTTTTGGTACACTCCTATTCCTTGTATATGTGAATGACTTTGTACCTCACATTCAACAAGCTAAATTGGTGCTTTTTGCAGACGGTACGAAGTTACAAATAGTCCCTTGGAGAGAAAGCAGTAGAAGAGTAGGTAAACGATTTTTTCCAAAGAATAATTGTGTGGTTCTCTGGAAATGGATTCTCTATAAGGTCGGTCCCCCCCCCCCCTCCCACCACACAAAAAAACTTTACATTCAGTTCTGTACAACAAATAGCGTCATACCAACAATTCATGTAGCACAAGAGCAGGAGTCAGGATATACGGTTCAATGCTTCAGAATTTTGCATGTATGTATTGATGAAAACTTAAACTGGAAGGAGAATATTACTGAGCTTCTAAAACAATTAAGTTCAGCTTCGTTTGCTCTTCAGAGAATTTCTCATCTTGGAAACAAACATGTCAATCTCTTGAAATATTTTGAATATTTCGACTCACTAACGACATAATAATTTTGTGGATTAAGTTATCACTTAGAAAAAATGTATTTATCACACAAAAGCGAGAATTTAGCATATACGCTGCCGTGGGAACTAGGCATAAATTTGTTAATGAAATTCGTCATAAATAATCCATCACTATTTGAGAACAGTACTAGAGGGAGAAATGAGCATTGTTACTCACTGTTGAAGCTGTCGGTGGCTCAGACAGGAGTTCAATACGCAGCAAAAAAAATTTTTTTGTTCGTTTGCCCTATAACACAAAGTGTCTGATAGGTAGCAAAACAAGTTTTAAAAGTAATTTAAAATCATTTCTTCTGGACAGCTCCTCCTATTCCACTGATGAATTTCCACTTAACAATTGGTAGTCAATAAAAAATGAAGATATATAAATGTAGTTGCATGAGTAGTCCTAAAAATAATATGTTCATTAATGTTAGCTCTAACCATGTGTACATATCCTATAAACTGACTCTTTCCTCATCATTTCGTTAAAAGAATAGTTCATATGTTCTATGTGACATGCAACTAACTAAGTAATTAACTTCTAAGAATGGAAACATGGAGAGAGATTTTATTCACTGATATCAGCCACATTTCTGTCATATTATGCAGTCTCAGAAGCATAATGAGAGACTGTATTCCTCCTTGCATGTGAATTTCACGTATGCCTATTTTGACAGCATTGGATGGCTACCTGTTTCGACAACAGTCAGTTCCCAAAGATAATTCCAATAATTAATGTCTTTGGCGTTAGTTGTTAGGTAAATCATTGCTAATACAAAATAATGAAAAGATGTTTCCATCTACATATCATTTGTATTTTCTACAAGCTATTCACTGAAAAGTGAACTGACAAATTAGAGTAGAACTCACTTAATGAGCGTGTCTACGAGTGTCAAAGTATGTAACATAAATGCAGTCTTTTCATTGCAATGACTTAGGAGCTTAATGGACTGTAGACCTTAGAATCTGCATAACTTTCAACTTCATACTGTGCCAGAACTACAATGAACACATTAAATAATGCTTTTTTCAACATATCACTGTAACTATATGCTATTTAATATCGATGTGCATACGTTAGTAAACGTTGATATCTTTGTAACTTCTAAAACGAGTTTTTGTAATATCTATTACTTTGATAAAAGAATATGACATGAGCATCGTTTATAAAATTGTAGATCACTACATCACTCCAAGGGAATCATAATATGAGATAAATAATTTTAAATATTGGGTCTCATAAGTCAGTGTAACTCATTGGTCGTTTGTTTTGAATATCCTGGCAAGACAGGTGTTGGCATGTCCAACAATAGCAAGGATGAGTTGATAGTGACATGCTGACTAGTGCTGACATTTCATTGATAGTGGTAGATGTAAAATTAATTTGGCAAATAATTGTACAGTGAATGGGTTATTAAGTTTATTATTAATTCTATTATTTGTGTCTGACATTCTGATGTAAGAATTTCCAGACTTCTGATGCAACAAACTTCCTTGAGGCATGGATGCAGTTGGAACAATGGATCTTGAAGGCTTTGTGGTGGACCACATATATTTACTTTATGAAAGACTTCAACAAGCTGTGTGAGATTGTTTTCCAACGTTTATTTCGACGACACACTAACTATAGGACTTTCGTTTTATCTGATATATACGATATTCGAGTGATGGTTACCCTAGTGTAAGTGTTGAACAGACCTTAATTTAAACGATATAAGTTCTATGTTCACAGTATTTTGAAAGTCATGTAACCTAGAATCTCTTCATAATCCTAGTTCCCATGACATATATTGTAATTAATGACATGTGTTAAAATTATGATGTCAAAAACAGTTTTGAATGACCCAAAACTTTTCAGATTCAGAAATGTTACAAAGCTATACTTCTGTTCATTTAAACATAATAGAAAGTAAAGCTAAGCCATTGGTCGAATTTTTTCCATTCACTGATGTTAACTTTGATTGAATGAAAGTGCAGTCAGCCAGATGTTTGCATCAGAAACCATACTGGTAGCTTCCATCTTGAAATTTATATACAAATTATAATGATAAAATTAAATATTGATTCATAGTAAATTTCTGAAGCATTAAAGTAAAATTAGGCCCTTTTGAGCGTCTCAACCGTTAAGTCATAGTTGTATTACTTATTTCAGATATTTTATCATAAGGAGAGTTAAAAAGCAGCTTTCGACTTGTTCCTACAAAGAACGTCTGACTGCTGGATATATCAAGTTATCAAAAACGATAACTAAGGTAGACAGTGATAAATGCAGTGAAGTGTATTTATGTCCGTGTTAGATACATGATCGGTCCATAATATTCACCATTTACTTTGGGATTTAACACTAGATAGCTTTTTTAACGGTAGTTCAATCTAGGGCACACATACACGTTTCAAAATTGATAACATTTGCTACTGGTAATAAACAGCAACAAAAAGGCATGTACTCCAATGCGTTGTAGAAGAGATCTTTTATAAATGCTAATTGCTGTTCCTAGAGGAAAGGGTTTGATACGTTTCGCAGTCAAGGTCGTATGCGAGGGCTACGTACAGGTCTGATGAAGCGGCAGTTTTCATGCGTACCAGCTTAAGACACGGAACTGCGTCGTACGCGGCTCAGTAAATAAGTTTTTGTCACATTGGGCATATCTCAACCGTATTAATGTGCGAAAGGAAGAGAACATCAGATCGAACAGCCATAAATTAACAACTTTTTAGTAACTGTTGCGAAACAACAAGTTGGTTTAACACGCGATTCATCGCCAGATAAAAAACGAAATAATAACAAATAAGTCGTTATGAGACTTCGGTTATACTTCGCTTCCTCATGAGAGGATTTTTTCTGAAGACACTGTTGCCTTGATGAGGAAATAGGGAGGGTACCATAGATAATTCGAGGTTTAAGACTGCCACAATGGAGACGATGCCAGATTTTGGAAAAGTCTAAGGAAGAAAACTTGCAAAACAAAAGAAAATTATTCCAAAACATTGCATTAAATTGTTGTAAAGCGCATTTATGTAATTGCAATGTAGAAAAGAGAGTATCGAAACCGAATTCACACCATTATAAAGAAGTGGTAACAATACAAGATGGAGCCAGACAGTGACACAACAGATGGGAATGGCATACAAGCGATCACAGAAGGTTCGGCCAATAGCCAACAGATGACAGATGCAGCGGAACGCGCAGGTGCGAAGATGATAGATGTCATAGACTTCTAAGAAGGTCTGTTTCGAATGAAAATAGAAAAAAAAGCAGTCATTCTGACCAGTTAATTTAATAATGGATCCAGGAAGTTATGAACCAGGGACTAAGGATCTAAATAAGAGTGTAGCAGAAATACAAGCTTTCGAGGCCGAAATAATGTAAATTACATAGGACATGAGTGTTAATATGAACACCATGTATGAAACTATGAACACGTTGAACACTAATCCGAGTGTCCTATGCACTCATTTTACTAATAAAATGGAAACGTAAAAAGGACTTTCTCTAGTCAAGTGGAAGAATTCAAAGCTGTCATTAAAAGACTGGAGCCACATCTTAATAATAAGAAGAAGAAACTTGAGGCTAATCTTACTAACAAAATGGAAACTTACTTATCACTTTTGGGGAGGCAAAGTGAAAAGATAACGGAACTTAGTAAATCCAAAGGTTCTGTGAAAAAAGAGCTTTCATTAGTTCAAACACAGCTAGCTCATATCAGTACAAGTTTTGATTCCTTTACAGCAAATCGAAGAGAGTGTCGAAACAGTGACAGACGTAAGATGCAGTAGTTACCTCTGGTATTAAAAGCTGAACTTTCTGCTGGAAGAAATGCAAAACGCAAGTATTTCGGCGTTTAAGAAATACCATTTAGAAGGTCCAAGAAATGTTAGAGAATATCCCACCAGAATTTGCGATTAAGTTGAATCGCTGTGTCAGCAGTCAGAGAATTGGATGAACAAGTATACCGCTAGTTGCAAAAAAGTCTGAATTGTTGTGTAAGAAAGAAAAGTATGACCTACAAAAGACACAAGACTGGCAGCCTTATAATTTTATGAAGAATTGTGAACGACTAGTTGCAAATGAAACAAGTATCATGGAGAAAATTACTATAGATACTGGTTCCCTAACAATTAATGTAAAGACGTGGGATATGAATTTTCAGAATTTATGGAATTTCAGGATGTATGGAAACGGTTAAAGAATAATGAAAGCAGGAGTAGGCGACAACGTAGGCAACATACACACCTCATCACGGAATGTGGAGGCCGGCAGTGTACCCTCTCTGTGGATCAGGACAGGTGCCCAGATCTTATGACAGAGCATAATGCGGGTGGAGGCTACAATGTTTTGGAGCGTAATGTCGAATGTAAATTATTGCGCTTGAGACCGATACTGTTAGGTTGATACAGAAGTTCATAACCTGATTTTTGCATGGTGGTCGAATCCCTAAACACAGGATGTGGTAAGACACAGAAAGCATGGAAGGACAAACCCAGAATAGCAGCGTCATTAGTTGTTTGCCTGGTTACATTTATTTGACCATCACCTAATAGCATGAATAAATAAACACAATAATCACAAACATTTGTGAGAGATAGAGTAAGGCTAATGAGTTGGTTATAGCAATAATAGGCTTTAACATATAATTTTACCATAAAAAGCCTTCAAAAATAGTGCCAGAACAAAAAAAGCAGTAATTAAAAAAAATCTTCTTTCCTTGTAAACCAGAAGATGCTCAAAGGGCAACAGCAAAGATATCTTTGAGGTAATTTAAGAAAAGGTAGCTTAAGGCCAACGTATTTTCGGAAAACTAATAAAATTTTTTGTAGTCAAACCGGTCCTTAACACACGAGGACAAACACACTACTAAAGATCAGCACAAAATTTACTGAAAATTTTATCAAGTACCAAAACAGCAAAATAGGTTAAGGTTTTCCGTACATGAGACAAGTACAATCCCAATTTTGGGTCAAACCAGTGATTATGGTTAAATTATTTGGAAATATTTGCGTAACATAATAATCAAGACATTTTTTGCCCTTTATAGTCCATCTAGTACCATGGAAGTCATTCCCTAATGTCTTGAGAAATGTCCTGTTATCCTGTCCCTTCTCTTTGTCAATGTTTTCCACATATTCCTTTCCTGTCCTGTTCTGCGCAGAATTCTTATAAGTCCATCTAATTTTCAACATTCGTCTATAACACTACATCCCAAATGCTTCAGTTCCCTTCTGTTCATGTTTCCCACAGTCCATGTTTCACTATGATATAAAGTTGTTCTCCAAAAGAAGATTATCAGATATTTCTTCCTCAAATTAAGGCCTATGTTTGATTATAGTTGACTTCTCTTGAATGGTATGCCCTTTTTGCCAGTGCTAGTCTGTTTTTGAGTTCCTCCTCCTTTTGTCGGTCATTGGTTATTTTGCTGCCTAGGTAGCAGAACTCCTTATCTACTTCGTGAACATCAGTTCTGATGTTAAGTTTCCCCGTGTTCTCATTTCTGCTGGTTTTCATTACTTTCGTCTTCTTTCGATTTAATTTCAATTCATATTCTGCACTCGTTAGATTGTTCATTCCACTAAGCAGATTATGTAATCCTTCTTCACTTTCACTCAGAGCAGCAATGTCATCAGCTAATCGTATCATTGATATCATTTCACATTAAAGTTTGTACCATTTTATATTGTCGAATACTTTTTCCAGGTAGACAAATCCTATGAACGTGTCTTAATTTTTCTTTAGTTTTGCTTCCATTTCAACCGCAATGTCAGAATCGCCTCTCTGGTCCCTTTACATTTGCTAAAACCAAACTGATAGTCACACATCCTCAGTTTTCTTTTCCTTTCTTCTGTATATCATTCTTGTCAGCAACTTAGTGACATGAGCAGTTAACCTATCATTACGATAATTGTATGGATGATATTTTTCCGAGAGTCATATGGCATGTCGCCAGACTCGTCCAGTGTATACACCAACGTGAATAATCGTTTTGTTGCCACTTCCCCCAATGAGTTTAGAAATTCTGATGGAATCTTATCTACCCCTTCTCCCATATTTGATATTAAATCCTCCAAAGCTCTTTTAAATTCTGATTCTAATATTGAACCCCCTACCTCATCAAAATCGTCTACTTTCACATCAGACAAATCTTCCCCCTCATAGAGGCTTTCCATGTATCTTTCCATCTATCCGCTCTCTCTTTTGTATTTAACGGTGGAGTTCCCGTGCTTTTAATGTCACTGAAGGTTGTATCGGCTTTCCTGTACGCTGAGTCTGTCCTTCCGACAGTCATTTCTTTTTCAATTCCTTTGCATTTTTCATGCAGCCATTTCGTCTTAGCTTCCCTGCACATCCTATTTATTTCATTCCTAAGCGACTTGTATTTCTGTATTCCTAAGTTTTACAGAACATTATTGTACTTCCTCCTTTCATCGATTAACTGAAATATACCTCCTGTTACCCAATGTTTCTTCTCATTTACTTTCTTTGTGCCTATTTCTTTCTAACTTCTGTGATGGCCATTTTTAGACAAGTCCATTCCGCTCCAAGTGCATTGTCTACTGTACTATTCCTTATTGCTGTATCTATAGCCTTAGAGAACTTCAAGCGTATCTCATCATTACTTAGTACTTCATTACACCATTTCTTTGTGTACTGGTTCTGCCTGACTAATGTCTTAAAGTTTATTACAGAACTCAATTAGTCTTTCACTTCTCTCATTCCTCGTCCCAAGCCCATATTCTCCTGTAACCTTTTCTTCTACTCCTTCCCCTACAACTGCATTCTAGTCCCCCATGACAGATTTTCATCTCTTTTTACGTAGAGAAGTATCAGTTGAATATCGTCATATAACTTCTCAATGTCTTCATCTTCAGCTTTCGACGATGGCATGTATACGTGAACTATCGTTATCGGTTTTGGTTTACTGTCGATTCTGAAAAGAACAACTATATCACTGAACTACTTTCCTATTCATAACCAATTCTACTCCTGTTATACCATTTTCTGCTGCTGTTGATATTACCCTATACTCATATTACCCTATACTCATATGACCAGAAGTCTTCTTCCCATTTCACTTCACTGACCCCTACTATATCTAGACTGAGCATTTTCATTTCCCTTTTCAGATTTTATAGATCCCTACCACGCTCAAGCTTCTGACATTCCACGTCCTGACTCGTAAAACGTTACCTTTTCTTTAATTACTGAATCTTTTTCTCATGGTCACCTTCTTGGCACTCCCCTACTGGCGACCCGAGTGGGAGACTATTCTGGAATCTTTTGCCAATGGAGAAATCATCGTGACACTTTTTCAATTACAGCCCACAGGTCCTGAGGATACACCTTACCTGTTTTTAATGCAGTGCTTTCCATTACCTTCCACATCCTCATGTCGTTGATCACGGCTGATTCTTCCGCCTATAGGGGCAGGTTTCCAACCCCTAGGACAAGAGGGTGCCGTGAACCTCTGTCCGCTCTTCCACCCTCTTTGACAACGCCGTTGGCAGAATAAGGGAAACTTCTTATGCTGGAATTCTTTGCACTCTAGTGGCTCCATTGTAAACGTGGCCGAGACCGTCTCTTTTACTAACCACCACTGCGCAGCTAGCTACTTGACTACACCATTCACTTTCAGGTTTCTGCCTGTTTAGGCAAACGGCAACGCTAGCCTAAAAAAACCGGAGTGGGTCAACCCAAAGTCCATGACGGCCGGCAGGAGCGCACTTTCATAATCTCTCAATTTTCTATACTGAAAGAAATTAACTCGGTTGATTACAAATGATCAAGTTCTCCCCGCCTCCTAAAATCCTCCGCTCCAGAGGGCCCATGACTTCTGCACCCACAACGGCCATAGACTGACTGATTTCACTAGCTCTAAGAACATTCCCCGAAATCTTTTAACATTTGCGCCTTCCAGCCAAGCAGGATTACGAGAAGAATGTAGGTATTCTGCGAGGCCATTTCCTGCTCCTTTTTTGGAGCTTCTGTAAGGTGCCACTTCGTACCAGGACTTTCAGAAATTTCTTCGCATTGGGTGTTGGGAAACACTAATCATCATTGTAAAATTACTCGCCTGTGAGGTCGCCCTAGTCGGGTCTGACTGAAAGGTGACAGCATAAGCCAACTTTTATTTCTGACGTGTGACATCGCTTCATTGTCTGATATAAATTGCCACACACATTTTGTATGTCGGCTCGCTCGTTAAGAGAATACACAAGACGCGTACATACATTTATTTTGTATGTCAACCAGCGCTCTTCCCATATCCTCTCTATTTCCGCAGATAATCTCTGAGAATGTCAATCTGGTGTATGTCTGTTTAAATCTGTAATCAGGGAAGCAACGACCTTTTTATGTGGCTGGGTTGTGCAGTACCAATATTAAAATTTTCGTGAGAGAGGGCTAGTAAAGTGCTCATTTTTGGGCCAAAGCATTCCTCTGGTTTTCACACCAGAAAATTGGCAATCAGAGCTGGCCATTGCAGCGATCTGCTGTCGGATGGTTCTTAGTCACTGATTGACGAGTTTGGCTCTACGTGAATCAGGTTGCTCTCCACTCTTTTTCCACTGAGCATTAGATGACCTATTCCCCCTCCCCCTCCTCTCTCACCCTCGTCACCAACACAACTTAAAAAAAACTCTAATCTACGGAGTCAGTTCCCTTATAAACATTCATGGTTGTGTCTGTTTGTTCTATATCGTGTCTCCCTACCACCTTCGCGCAACGACGCTCTGAGCGTGTTTTTAGGGAATTGACTAGTTTGAACCTGGGACCTGTTGCTGGTAAGGAGACGCAAGACCACGCATGACATGTAGAATTCAGAAGAGCTGAGTGAGACTAGCGATAATATAACCAAATACTTAATGAGTGCAGCGTCAGCTCCACTGCCCTCCCTGTAAAAAAATCTTAATACTAACTAAATTTAATGGAAGGGGTTCAAGGCTTTCCTATTTTTAGTTAGCTGGTAAAATAACGTCGAAAAAGCAGTTAAGTTTACCATTGGAAATTTTATTCTACTCACAAAACATCGTTTATAAATTGTACTATTGATAAAAGGAAATGTTTTAATACAGGATGGTAAAAACCAACTGCGTTCAACAAAAACGTGAACGAATGTTCCCTGAATGGGTTTCCAAGTTCTACAATGGATCGAAGGATGACCTATGCCATATCACATCTATAATCTAGGTTTAAATTAAGTTTCACAAAAGAGAAAAATGGTCTACAGTGACCCTCAATTATCTTTAATAACTTATGTAACTTGTCGTAAATTACAGTGGCTGATGTGGCTTCTCAATAACTATATTACAGAAAAATCATCGCGTTTCAGATTTTTACTTCAAGTGGCAAATGTGAACACCATGAGCTTTAATTGATGATCGACACTAGTATTACGCAAAAAGAAGGTGTAACAGATGAGGCTTCTGCGGTTCTGAGTGACGCTTTATGCGCTGTCATGCGGCATCGCGTGCGTTCATTACCTTGTCGGTGTTCGTCAGGGGGGTGGCGGCCGGCGCAGCAGCCAACCAGCTCGCCGTCTCGGAACTATCTCTCTAACTTCTCCTTACTACAATTTACCAAAGTTGGTTAAAAAAAATATCTGGCTGTGTTTTTATCGGACCAATCAAGGTCTCAATGTTAACCTTAAGCTCCGCCTACAAAAATTCTGTCTATCCAGTGAGAAACGTTATACTATTCGTGGTGGGGCAATGTTTTTAAAGTTTGCAACGTCACAGAGACGCGAAGAATTCTCACGCTAAAACCTGCACCTGGTGTGGTCCTTTTAGCGTTATCGTAAGATCTATACTGTTCTTCTGGAGGGCTCTATCTTTTAACATGGGCTGGGGGGTGGTCCTAATGTAACAGAGACGCGAAAAAGTCTCACGCTAAAACTTGTGGGTTGTGTGGCCCTAGTGGTTAGCTGGCGACGTGGGTGTCCTGTCCGTCCCTTATCGTAGGGCCTTCTAGCTTAACACGGGTCTGCTCTCTACTTCTGTTCTCGTTTCTCCCCTCGGAACTGCGACTGTCTCATGGTGGGAAGGTACGACATGCATTTAGGCATTCTTGTGTTGGTCTGTGGTATACCATTTGCTCACTCGTTACTTGTATTACTTCGGTTAATTTAATGTCACCATTTATTCGTAGCTATGTGACATACTACTGAATTTGCTTATCATGTCAGGGTTTTCATGGAAGGTGTTGGATTGGCCTGACACCTTACACCCTCCGCTCGCCTTTTTAAAGTGACGCTGGAGATCCTGCTGCTGCTATGGTCAGTCATAACTTTCCTTGGTATAATTTAGTTTTCGTTAGTGTGGATCTCTTCTTATCCACAATGAGTCATTTCATTCTAATTCCAGAATATCCAGGAGTGCATTTTAGTACATCTCGTTTGCTTTTCTTAAATAATTGGCAGGAGTAACACTTGAAATAGTGCTTTGGCTTCATTCATGTTAAGGGCGACAATGTGTCGTTAGCAGTGGATTTCATTTTATTAATAATATACCATGTTTTTCTTAAGAATAGTACATCCGTTGAATTCACAGGTACTAAAACTCGATTTATATCATTTCTGGTGTTTCATTCAATCTGATATTTTTTTCGTATGACACATCACGTGTAGATGAAGTAATAATGTCGCGAGTGAAGACTATCCGACTGGAGAGAGCACCAAATTCTGTGCAGAACGAATCCCATACGGAAATACATTACTAGATTGGTTGATGATTAAATATTTTATCAATTTTAGTGGAAAACTTCCGACTGTCTCTGTGACCTCTCTGGCTCTCCTATGTAACCTGAGTGATGGCAAAATGAACTTCCTCTTCTCTCTTACAGTTAAATGCAGAGCTATCCTCCATCTTTAAATTTTCTTGTCCTCATCTTAGAGCACATTGAACTGGGTTTACGTGTCTTTAAACATGATCATTAGTTATTATAATTTAATTTTGCTGCTTCTGTGTCAGAATGTGGTCTGTGACTCAACATCAGTGAGCATTTTTTTTATGAAGCTTCCACTTCGCCTCATATTGACCGCTTCCTAACTATTTCTTCCTCCCAAAAGATAATGATCAGGATGTTTAAATTCAGTATCACAGTTAACATAGCTTATAAGAGGAGTGACTTCTCTACGCGCAGTTGACCTGAATCATTGAAACCATTCGATTGGGTAAATTGATATCTGGGTTTTCTTTTCATGGAAAGTTCACACCGCAAACTTGGTTAAGGAAGAGGAGAAAAGACAGGATGCATACAGAAAGAACCTCACCCTGATGTGATATCTTTTTCTAAGTGGACAGCAATAATTACTAACAGATTTTAATAACTTTTAGAATTGCATGTATTACGATTATTTTGTTTTTTCTTTTGTCAAAGTTTAAGTTTCACTACTGCAGTTCAAAGCGTATTCAGGCAGTAGTTTCATATAGAAAGAGTCAGCAGTATTAGAGATGACAACTATCTCAAAATGGCGCAGTGGGAAGGCAGAAGCCTGAGAACGAGTCTTCTACGTGCTCCCCCAAAATTGGTTCCTAACATAACTGTCCTTACCAAGTCTATACATTAACGTAGTGCGACGTTGAAGGGCTACGCGCTTCAGTTGTAAAATCAATCCTGTTCACGTTATTAGTTCAGGACGCTGCTACTACGAGATGCGTAATAGGTCTGTTGGCGGCCTTCACTTACGGGAAAAGGTAGCTTAGCGTCCAAGTTACTGAACCCTGCCATCGAGCCAACGTATAATGTGGCCTACTGAGATTTAGTTGTATTTACGTATGATTATCTATCCAGTAACCATAGAAGTTCACATGACTGCTTTGAAGCCGTACATCTTCCTTGTATTAAGAACAGTACTGTCATTTGTTGCCAGGGTGTAGAAAGGTTAATTAACTGTGTGACGTATCGCTTATATAACCCTCAGGTTTCATTTTTATTTATGAGTACGTTGTTGAATTACGAGGACTGTGATGTGAAACACTGCTGAGGGATTAACAAACTACTGGTATGAGAAAATTACATTTCAGAATACTGCCAGCTGCTCGAGTTACGCGGCCATTGATGCGACCGGTCTCCTGAAAATTGCCGGCCGTTCGTAGAGAGTTTGACTACGGTGCGCCCATAATCTAAAATAATACAGAGCCACAAGATTGCTGATTCGTCACACCTGCAGATAATATTAATTTATGTGGAGATGAAAACAGCCTACGTTTAAACTGAAAGTAACAGGATGTAAAGTAAGAAAGAAATAAAAAATTGTCTGGTCTCCGGGAGGTGTAACCTCTGGAAAATCTTGAGATGGCCCCTGCGGCAGTATGATTTGCAAGATAACTGCATAGTAGTATTGAAACTGAAATGTGCATAGGACTACGAGAAGCACTCGGTCGGTTCGGATGGTAGAATTTCGTCGACAAATAACGAAGTTCTGCGTTTACATGTTGGTCTCATTTCATCTACATATGGAAAAGGAATCATCATATCAGTAGAGTTAGTACGGAAAAGATTACAAATGTGTTGGGAAAATGTATCCGGCAGCAGGCCCTTGCTATTCTGAAATTATCTGAGTCACTTATCGTATCAGCGTGGTGGGTGCGAGGCCTTGAGTGCTCGAGACTCATTACGTTATCATTAACGAGAAGACACTCGAGTTACTTATCAGATATGAAGCGATAAGGACTGCATGTGCCGTACAGATAAGAGGAAATTCCTACTGACCTTGTGGGTAACAAATACCAATAATTTACATGAAAAGTTAAGGTCTGCTGTAGAACAGATGGGAAATAACTTATAAGAATGTGATTTCAGTTACTAACATAGGCAGCCTCGTGTACGGAGTATATTCTCTTATATTCTTCGCCTAAATCAGGACAGAACCAAGAGAGAAGAAAATCAGTTGTTAAACAAAGCCGGTAATAATGCCAGCTTATAGCATTCTAAAGGGTGGTCAGAAACAGTCTTGTAGGGTTGTTGCAGGGGAGGTTGTGCTGAGAAATAATTGTCAAGAAAAAATTCGATGCGTTGCACCATTTCCGAGTTATTTAGCACTGAAATGAGCCAATCACGTCGGCGCACTCGCAAATTCAGGCAGCCTGCAGGAGACAGTGTCGCCAAACGTGTTCTACGTTTTATTTCCTCAAACAGAATAAACATATCTTTCCTTTTCTCGTTTATCATTTCCGAAAGAAATCAACTTTTGAACTGGTAGTGAGATTTGAACAAGCGGTACCTCACGGAACACAGACGTCTGTCGCTACAGCGCTTTAGCCCGTGCAACTGTTTGAATTTGCGCTCAGAGACCTGATAGATAACTTCATTGCTGAATAACTCGAAAAAAGAGTAACGTATCGAATTATTTGCTTTTATTTACCCTTAAAACTTTTCAGACTGTTTCTGACCACCATGTTTAAGTATGCATCGGACCAAGTCAGCGCTTTTTGACGCATCGACAAACGGCGAGACCAGTTGTTGCTCAGAAAAACGCCTTGAGAGGAAGGCTTTTAGTAATTCATCCCCCTTCAGTATAGTCAAGAAGCATAATGACATAGGCCATTACTGCTGCTATTTCAAGAGATGAGCTGAAAAGTCTTCCTTCCAGCTTACAAAATGTCTTTCTCCTTCCTAGATTACGTCAGAATGTAACACATTTTAAAAGTTAATGTATGTGTGTCAGAAATTTACGTACGTTCACGCAATACGTCTTAGGGTAATATTACCAAATCTCTTCACTAAGAGGTAGCAACGTGCCAGCAGTGTAATACCTTAGAAAACGTTTAAGGGTAGTAATGAAAATTTAAGCTCTTAAATTAATGTAATACTTTACTGCCTATGTGGTACGCCAATAAAATTATTGGCTTGGTGGCAAAGTTCGTAGCGCTTTCATACTACCTAAAAAAAAAGACAGATACAAACAATAGAGACTTAAGTCATCAGTAACATATTCTCCTTTACAAGAGGCTGCCAATGATGGGGTAACTTTTCGATTCCACGATTGAAGAAATCGTTTAGTTTTGAGGCGTAGAACTCGTCAAGGCTTGTTTGGAGCGCATTTTCACCCAGAAAGGAAATTCCTTGATGGTTATTCGATGGAGGTCGGAAAAGGTGAAAATATGTGGGCGCAAGCTAAGGTGAATAGGGCAGTTGCGGAATGACTTTCCATCCCAAATTCTGTGTTGCCCGTGACGTTAGAAAATAAGTCTTGAAAACATTTAGGTTTTTCGATCGTTTGATGTGAGGTAAATCACTGACATTACTGTAGCTGCTTCACTTTTATGTACAGCAATAGGTTTTTACGATATCACGATCCACGAAGTGCATTTTGGCTTACGAATATATGTCACTGTCGTTTCAATCGGTTCCATTGTTTCGCGTATGAACCACCGATACTGACAAAACATCCGATTGGAAATACTGGCCACTCGCCGTTATTCGCGACAGGTCATTTTCAATCCATTTATCCCAAAGAGATTTAGCCAATTCCATATTTTATGATTTGTATAACAAGTGAAATTAAAACATTACAAATTGTTTTACACACAAAACTGAAGTCCCTTATTCTGTTCTTTTGCGAGGGTTTGCAAGAGCTGCAAGATACCAAGAAAATAAATCCAGAAAACAGAATTGCAAGTATGGGACCTTGTTGCAATACGAAAGGCAATTGAAGCAGTAAAGAATGATAACATGCCTTTTTCGACAGCAGCAAAACAATTCAACATTTCACGTGAAGTACATGGCAGCAATAGGAAATTCCCGACCAATTCGAGGTTACACAAGATTCACCCGGCTGAAACACCGAATTGCATCAGATGTCACTTAGTCGACACAGACGACCATAGATTTACTTGTGACGCTGTACAGGACATATGGTTCCTCTGCACACAGAAACTCGCAAGCACAATGCGAACATCACCAAGAACGATAACACAGACATGCCTACTCAACCCTGACGAAGTTCCCTATACCAATACAAAACGGATTCAGTAACACCAGCTGCATATACATCAACTTAAATTATATTCCTATCACTTTTAGTTTGGGAGCTATAATCCTTCAAAGTTTCAGGGGCAGATACCACACACTGTACATAATACATGGCCGTGTGTTGGGTTCAGGGGCATCTTCACTGCCCCTGCAGAGTGCAACTCAGAATTGCCATGAAGAAGGAAGTGGGTGGCAGTTGTGTTAGGTGGGCTGCATTCATTAAAGGGAAGCCTCTCAGCGGGCCCTCCTACTTGGTGGAAGACATGGTTGTTCTAGGCACCTTTACTCGCTCATAGTGCGCTTGCAACTGAAAAGACCGTCTCAATGCGATCGACGGTCATTCTAAAGACACTACCTTACACATCTGTGCAAAGCTTCATCGGGTTTTCACTGTGGTGTTCATTTTTCAACCGATCGGAACTTAGTTTCTTGACAACCCTCGTATTAGGTAAAAAAATTAATTTTTGCATAGCTTCCGAAATTCGTAAGGAAAAAGTATTTTGTTAGGCACAACAATCTGCGATGCTCAGTACTTCGTCAATTAAGCCCTGTTTGAACCTTTTGTGTTACAGACAACCGATCAGTCCAATGACCCACGTAGTGATATCGCCGGCAGACGATAGTTGGTACAGCGATATCTATGAAGGTCAAGTGAAATATGTTGTGGGAATTTCCGAGATAGCACTCAGCGTCGAAAAGTTCTTTTCGCTGACACTACGTACGTACGCGAAATCTTAAAACTTCAGTGTCGGTACAATCCGAGTAGGACGTCAGTAGGCAACTTAACCTAGCGTATATCTCAACACTGGCAAACTGGAATACAACCAAAACTCACTCGTGCAACCAATAACGGTCTTTACTGAAGGCTGTCACAGAAGAAACTGCGAAGAATACAATAGCTACTGAGTATACCACTCACAACTCAACGTTAATCTACGAGGAACTGGACATGCACTAAAAATTAGGCACGAAAGGTTAGAAACATAAAAATCGTAAGTCACAGAATAAAAAAAAGAAACCAAAACACGTACACAAAACGCAGTGCCTGGCTAGTACATCTACATCTACATGACTACTCTGCAATTCACATTTAAGTGCTTGGCAGAGGGTTCATCGAACCACAATGATACTATCTCTCTACTATTCCACTCCCGAACAGCGAGCGGGAAAAACGAACACCTTTCTGTTCGAGCTCTGATTTCTCTTATTTTATTTTGATGATCATTCCTACCTATGTAGGTTGGGCTCAACAAAATATTTTCGCATTCGGAAGAGAAAGTTGGTGACTGAAATTTCGTAAAAAGGTCTCGCCGCGACGAAAAACGTCTATGCTGTAATGACTTCCATCCCAACTCGTGTATCATATCTGCCACACTCTCTCCCCTATAACGCAATAATACAAAATGAGCTGCCCTTTTTTTGCACCCTTTTGATGTCCTCCGTCAATCCCACCTGGTAAGGATCCCACACCGCGCAGCAATATTCTAACAGAGGACGAACGAGTGTAGTGTAAGCTGTCTCTTTAGTGGACTTGTTGCATCTTCTAAGTGTCCTGCCAATGAAACGCAACCTTTGGCTCGCCTTCCCCACAATATTATCTATGTGGTCCTTCCAACTGAAGTTGTTCGTAATTTTAACACCCAGGTACTTAGTTGAATTGACAGCCTTGAGAATTGTACTATTTATCGAGTAATCGAATTCCAACGGATTTCTTTTGGAACTCATGTGGATCATCTCACACTTTTCGTTATTTAGCGTCAACTGCCACCTGACACACCATACAGCAATCTTTTCTAAATCGCTTTGCAGCTGATACTGGTCTTCGGATGACCTTACTAGACGGTAAATTACAGCATCATCTGCGAATAGTCTAAGAGAACTGCTCAGATTGTCACCCAGGTCATTTATATAGATCAGGAACAGTAGAGGTCCCAGGACGCTTCCCTGGGGAACACCTGATATCACTTCAGTTTTACTCGACGATTTGCCGTCTATTACTACGAACTGCAACCTTCCTGACAGGAAATCACGAATCCAGTCGCACAACTGAGACGATACCCCATAGCTCCGCAGCTTGATTAGAAGTCGCTTGTGAGGAACGGTGTCAAAAGCTTTCCGGAAATCTAGAAATACGGAATCAACTTGAGATCCCCTGTCGATAGCGGCCATTACTTCGTGCGAATAAAGAGCTAGCTGCGTTGCACAAGAGCGATGTTTTCTGAAGCCATGCTGATTACGTGTCAATAGATCGTTCCCTTCGAGGTGATTCATAATGTTTGAATACAGTATATGCTCCAAAACCCTACTGCAAACCGACGTCAATGATATGGGTCTGTAGTTAAATGGATTACTCCTACTACCCTTCTTGAACACTGGTGCGACCTGCGCAATTTTCCAATCTGTAGGTACAGATCTATCGGTGAGCGAGCGGTTGTATATGAGTGCTAAGTAGGGAGCTATAGTATCAGCGTAATCTGAAAGGAACCTAATCGGTATACAATCTGGACCTGAAGACTTGCCCGTATCAAGCGATTTGAGTTGCTTCGCAACCCCTAAGGTATCTACTTCTAAGAAACTCATGGTAGCAGATGTTCGTGTTTCAAATTCTGGAATATTCCATTCGTCTTCCCTGGTGAAGGAATTTCGGAAAACTGCGTTCAATAACTCCGCTTTAGCGGCACAGTCGTCGATAACAGTACCATCGGCACTGCGCAGCGAAGGTATTGACTGCGTCTTGCCGCTTGTGTACTAGTAGGAAAGGTTGTGATTTTTAGGTGCATTTGTCGCAATACAGTTTAATGTCAGTTTGGGAATGTCGATTAGCTAGACGTCCTACGCTGACGACGCTGCGATTAGTAGTTTCTGCTCTATTGATTGTGCTTCCGCAAGCTTAGTGTAACTTATCATGCTGGAGATGCTGCCGACTAGAGAGAGACAATCGGCCGCCAGATTATTAATGTCATGGACGTGCCAAACATTGGTGCCAACCTGTGAGATGAACACAAGATGGTTGTGCTGACTTGGCGAGCAGGACATATAGTTCTGACTAAAGGCGTATGTCAACTGTTTGCGATCAGTATTGAGGTACTTAACTGCCCTGTACACGGCTAGAAGTTCCTACGTACTCCATTTCTGTTGCAAGGACGACAGTTAGCTATTGGTTGCCAAGCTTCATCACACTACTGCTGTACCACGCTCCAGTCATCAGTTGACTAGCATTAACTACCAATGGTAGGGGCACATTAGGCTTGGGGCTTAGGAGCAATGCCTCATCCACAATACTCTTTTTGGCTGCTTTAAATGTCAAGAGTCATACCATCAGTCCACGTTACGGGTGAGTTGGCTTTACTCTTCAGGCGACAGAATGTTGCAGCTAATTGCTCTTGTAGCTCATCTGTGGCAGGTGGCGGCAGTAGAAATCCAACATGCCCACAAATCGGCGCAATTCCTTGGGGTGGGTCTGCTGTAAGATCTACATCATAACATTCACCCTCTCAAGTAGTAGTAGTAGTAGTAGTAGTAGTAGTAGTGATCTTTATGATGATATTCTCTGTCCCAGGGAATCCACTTGTGTCTGGCCGAAGATACGTTTATCTGCGTCGAGGACCACACCATGTCACTCCAGCCGTTTGAACATTTCCACTATACGTTGACGGTGGTGATCTGGCAAAGGATCCTTTCTTTCAGGAGTGCTAGTTCTGCATGTCTCGGAGGAGAGCTTCTGTAAAGTTTGGAAGGTAGGAGACGAGGTACTGGCAGAAGTAAAGCTGTGAGTTCCGGGAGTGAGTCGTGCTTCGGTAGCTCAGTTGGTAGAGCACTTGCCGGCGAAAGGCAAAGGTCCCGAGTTCGAGTCTCGGTCGGGCACACAGTTTTAATCTGCCAGGAAGTTTCATATCAGCGCACACTCCGCTGCAGAGTGAAAATCTCATTCCAGAAACATAGTGTTTGCCGACGCTTAGCCTTGATGATAGATAGCTTCCACTCTCGCAGGCATACGTTCCATCAGGTGGTCAAAGGTTTCTTGGGGAGTGGCAGCTAATTCTTCACGGAGTGCTGCGCTGAGAAGTATCGGTAGGCCTGACACGAAGTCGGCGTTCCAAAACATCGCAAAGGTGTTCTATAGGATTCAGCTCAGGACTCGGTGCAGGCCAGTCCGTTACAGGGATGTCATTGTCGTGTAACCACTCTGTCACAGGCCGTGCATTATGAACAGGTGCTCAATCACGTTGAAAGATGCAATCGCCATCCCCGAATTGCTCTTCAACAGTGGGAAGCAAGAAGTTGCGTAAAACATCAATGTAGGCTTGTGCTGTGATAGTGTCACGCAAAACAACAAGGGGTGCAAGCACCCTCCCAGAAAAACGCGACCACACCGCTTCCGAATTTTGCTGTTGGCTCTACACAAGCCTGCAGATGATGTTCACAGGGCATTCGCCATACCCGCACCCTGCCATTGGCTCGCGACATTGTGTACCGTGACTCATCACCATACAACGTTTTCCACTGTTCATTCATCCAATGCTTACGCTCCTTACATCAAAAGAGGCGTCGTTTGGCATTTACCGGAGTGATGTGTGGCTTATCAGCAGCTGCTCCATCATGAAATATAACTGTCATAGTGTTAGCAGTGCTTCCTGATGCAGTTTGAAGTTTCTGTGTGATGGTCTGGATAGATGTCTGACTATTACACATTACGACCGTCTTCAACTGTTTTCTGTCTCTGTCAGTCAACAGACGAGGTCGGCCTGTACGCTTTTGTGCTGTAGGTGTCTCTTCACGTTTCCACTTCACTATCACATCTTAAACAGTGGACCGAGGGATGTTTAGGAGTCTGGAAATCTCGCGTACAGACGTATGACAGAAGTGACACCCAATAAACTGACGACTTTCGAAGTCCACCAGTTTCGCAGAGCGCCACATTCTGCTCTCTCGAGATGCCTAATGACTACTGAGGTCTCTGATATGAATTACCTGGCAGTAGGTGGCAGCACAATGCACCTAATATGAGAAATGGATGGTTTTAGTGGTGTCCAGACATTTTAGACCACATAGTATACTTACTGTATACACCTGTAAGAACATATGGAGCCATGAACTGCTCGAGTTTGTTGGAATATAACGAAAATGCACTGAAGATGGCTATTTATAACCGAAATCTATATGTTCGAGAATAATAAAAGCTAATGGGATTGCGACTGACTACTGTGTGCTTCACATTCCTTATTTTTTCCCCTTTCATTCGTGATCTGGTTTGTGCAAATGATTACAGAGACGTTCAATAACCTGTATCGGCATGCAGTGACACCTTTGAGTTGAGTCTTTCCGAGACAATTCCGTTAGCTTTTTTACCTTTGGCCAGTTCTGTGCATTTACAGCCTTTGAGAAATGTTGGTAGTTGGCTTGGTTATGCTTTCGAGTAACTTAAAAATCACATTCGGTTCTGGATAGTGAAGCGAGGGTTGTGGCAGTTCAGAGGTGGTGACAGCAAGACGGAGTTTTGGTGAGATGGTTTCAGTTATTTCCAGTTGTTCCTAATAACCAAGGTTTTGAATCACTTTATTAATTTAATAATCGTATGGTTGAATTTAGTTTGCTATCAGGTTTGACTGAAATACTCTCTTTCAAATATAAAGGTGGCAGGGGTAAAATACAGGGAGCGAAAGGCTATCTACAATTTGTACAGAAACCAGATGGCAGTTATAAGAGTCGAGAGGCATGAAAGGGAAGCAGCGGTTGGAAGGGAGTGAGACAGGGTTGTAGCCTGTCCCCGATGTTATTCAATCTGTATACTGAGAAAGCAGTAAAGGAAACAAAAGAAAAATTCGGAGTAGGTATTGAAGTCCACGGAGAAGAAATAAAAACGTTGAGGTTCGCCGATGACATTGTAATTCTGTCAGAAACAGCAAAGGACTTGGAAGAGCTGTTGAACGGAAAGGACAGTGTCTTTAAAAGAGGATATAAGTTACACATAAAAAAAAGCAAAACGAGGATAATGGAATGTAGTCGAATTAAGTCGGGTGATGCTGAGGGAATTAGATTAGGAAATGAGACACTTAAAGTAGTAAAGGAGTTTTGCTATTTGGGGAGCAAAATAACTGATGATGGTCGAAGTAGAGAGGATATAAAATGTAGATTAGCAATGGCAAGGAAAGCGTTTCTGAAGAAGAGAAATTTTTTAACATCGAGTATAGATTTAAGTGTCAGGAAGTATTTTCTGAAAGTATTTGTATGGAGTGTAGCCATGTACGGAAGTGAAACATGAACGATAAATAGTCTGGACAAGAAGAGAATAGAAGCTTTCGAAATGTGGTGCTACAGGAGGATGCTGAAGATTAGATGGGTAGATCACATAACTAATGAGGAGGTATTGAATAGAATTGGGGAGAAGAGAAGTTTGTGCCACAACTTGACAAGAAGAAGGGACCGGTTGGTAGGACATGTTCTGAGTCATCAAGGGATCGCAAATTTATCATTGGACGGCAGCGTGGAGGGTAAAAATCGTAGAGGGAGACCAAGAGATGAAAACACTAAGCAGATTCAGAAGGATGTAGGTTGCGGTAAGTAATGGGAGATGAAGAAGCTTGCACGGGATAGAGTAGCATGGAGAGCTGCATCAAACCAGTCTCAGGACTGAAGACAATAATAACGACATCAGTTTGGGTGCTATATTGTGATAAATCATGTTTATGAATTATGGAGGTGAAGCGATGTATTTGCACGAGACGTTCAGGGGCCTTGTGTTGTCGTAAGCTGGAAGCTGGTTACTGTATGATGTTCAAAATGGTTCAAATGGCTCTGAACACTATGGGACTAAACATCTGTGGTCATCAGTCCCCTAGAACTTAGAACTACTTAAACCTAACTAACCTAAGGACATCAAACACATCCATGCCCGAGGCAGGATTCGAACCTGCGGCCGTAGCTTTCGCGCGGTTCCGGACTGAGCGCCTAGAACCACGAGACCACCGCGGCCGGCTACTGTATGATGTTATAATCATTCAATCCAAAGTATTACCCATACAGTTTTGTCACTTCCTCATGCAGTTCATACTGTTCTCGGCTTTGGAAGGAATCTCCTGTACAGAACTTAAATATCTGTGATTGTTAGAATTTCGACTTTGTCTCATATGTAATGAAAATGCCACGAGGCTTGGATCCACTGTTATCATCTGAAGGTAATATGTGTAAGTCATTTAACTTTGCTATTACTTATTCCTGCTTTTTCCTACAGCAGTTGCTGTATATTTATACGAATTTATGGTGGATTCCTTGTCAGACGCCATCTTGCGCTCACATGTACAAATAGTTCAGATAATGAAGTAACTCAGTTGTTAGACAGCTTTCCCCTATCAATAGGACGGGTGGTAGGGACAGAGCATCGAGTGACATTATACTGAGTGCACTATCCGAAAATTACCTCGAGCAATTAAACAGAGAACCGACTCGGGGAGATAACATCTTGGACCTACTGATAACAAACGGACCCGAACTTTTCGACTCTGTATGTGCAGAACAGGAAATCAGTGATCATAAAGCCGTTGCAGCATCCCTGAATATGGAAGTTAATAGGGATATAAAAAAAAGGGAGTAAGGTTTATCTGTTTAGCAAGAGTAATAGAAGGCAGATTTCAGACAACCTAACAGATCAAAACGAAAATTTTTGTTCCGACACTGACAATGTTGAGTGTTTATGGAGAAAGTTCAAGGCAATCCTAAAATGCGTTTTAGACAGGTATGTGCCGAGTAAAACTGTGAGGGACGCGAAAAACCCACCGTGGTACAACAACAAAGTTAGGAAACTACTGAGAAAGCAAAGAGAGCGTCACTCCAAGTTTAAACGCAGCCAAAACCTCTCAGACAAACAGAAGCTAAACGATGTCAAAGTTAGCGTAAGGATGGCTATGCGTGAAGCGTTCAGTGAATTCGAAAGTAAAATTCTATCTACCGACTTGACAGAAAATCCTAGGAAGTTCTGGTGTTACGTTAAATCAGTAAGTGGCTCGAAACAGCATATCTAGACACTCCGGGATGATGACGGCATTGAAACAGAGGATGACACGCGTAAAGCTGAAATACTAAATTCCTTTTTCCAAAGCTGTTTCATAGAGGACGACCGCACTGCAGTTCCTTCTCTAAATCCTCGCACAAACGAAAAAATGGCTGACATCGAAATAAGTGTCCAAGGAATAGAAAAGCAACTGGAATCACTCAACACAGGAAAGTCCACTGGACCTGACGGGATACCAATTCGATTCTACACAGAGTACGCGAAAGAACTTGCCCCCCTTCTAACAGCCGTGTACCTCAAGTCTCTAGAGGAACGGAAGGTTCCAAATGATTGGAAAAGAGCACAGATGGTCCCAGTCTTCAAGAAGGGTCGTCGAGAAGATGCGCAAAACTATAGACTTATATCTTTGACGTCGATCTGTTGTAGAATTTTAGAACATGTTTTTTGCTTGCGTATCATGTCGTTTTTGGAAACCCAGAATCTACTCTGTAGGAATCAACATGGATTCCGGAAACAGCGATCGTGTGAGACCCAACTCGCTTTATTTGTTCATGAGACCCAGAAAATATTAGATACAGGCTCCCAAGTAGATGCTATTTTTCTTGACTTCCGGAAGGCGTTCGATACAGTTCCGCACTGTCGCCTGATATACAAAGTAAGAGCCTACGGAATATCAGACCAGCTGTTTGGCTGGATTGAAGAGTTTTTAGCAAACAGAGCACAGAATGTTGTTATCAATGGAGAGACGTCTACAGACGTTAAAGTAACCTCTGGTGTTCCACAGGGGAGTGTTATGGGACCATTGCTTTTCACAATATATATATAAATGACCTAGTAGATAGTGTCGGAAGTTCCATGTGGCTTTTCGTGGATGATGCTGTAGTATACAGAGAAGTTGCAGCATTAGAAAATTGTAGCGAAATGCAGGAATATGTGCAGCGGATAGCCACTTGGTGCAGGGAGTGGCAACTGACCCTTAACATAGACAAATGTAATGTATTGCGAATACATAGAAAGAAGGATCCTTTATTGTATGATTATATGATAGCGGAACAAACACTGGTAGCAGTTACTTCTGTAAAATATCTGGGAGTATGCGTGCAGGTCGATTTGAAGTGGAATGATCACATAAAATTAATTGTTGGTAAGGCGGGTACCAGGTTGAGATTCATTGGGAGAGACCTTAGAAAATGTAGTCCATCAACAAAGGAGGTGGCTTACAAAACACTCGTTCGACCTATACTTGAGTATTGCTCATCAGTGTGGGATCCGTACCAGATAGGGTTGACGGAGGAGATAGAGAAGATCGAAAGAAGAGCGGCGCGTTTCGTCACAGTGTTATTTGGTAACCGTGATTGCGTTACGGAGATGTTTAGCAAACTCAAGTGGCAGACTCTGCAAGAGAGGCGCTCTGCATCGCGGTGTAGCTTGCTCGCCAGTTTTCGAGAGGGTACGTTTCTGGATGAGGTATCGAATATATTGCTTCCCCATACTTATACCTCCCGAGGATATCACGAATGTAAAATTAGAGAGACTAGAGCCCGCACGGAGGCTTTCAGACAGTCGTTCTTCCCGCGAACCATACGAGACCGGAACAGGAAAGGGAGGTAATGACAGTGGCATGTAAAGTGGCCTCCGCCACACACTGCTGGGTGGCTTGCGGAGTATAAATGTAGGTGTAGAATAGTAATAAACAGCCCAGTCTTTGCACGTGTGAAGGTCAGTTTTGATTCTGGCTCCTGAACGTGGAACTGCAGTGCCAGATTGTTTACTACTTTGTGTGTATTCTCACGTATGCACGAAACAACTAGCACGGAGGATGGTACTGGTCCTCTCAGAATCTTGATAGTCACATCGTATGGAGTTGTATTGTAGTGTACTGTATTTTACCCGAGGGCCTATAAACGACGGAGAGGCTTCGTCCCCGCCACAGCCGCAGTGGTCCACAACCCCACGGCGATTACCGCAGTACACTTCACCTCTCCACCGCCCCACACCAAACCACCCCAATGTTTGCGTGGTAGAGTGATGGTGGTGTACGCATACGTGGAGAACTTGTTTGCGCAGCAATCGCCGACAGTGTAGCTGAGGCGGAATAAGGGGAACCGGCCAGCATTCGCCGAGGCAGATGGAAAATCGCGTAAAAACCATCCACAGACTGTCGAGTCCACCGGACCTCGACACGAGTCCGCCGGGCGGATTCGTGCCGGTGACCAGGCTCTCCTTCCCAATCCGGAAAGCCGTGCGTTATGCCGCACAGTTGTGCAAAGCCACTGTGCCAGGTGGTAGTGTAGGCTTTAGCGCGTCTGCCTAGCCAGCAGGAGACCAGGGTTCGAATCTCAGTCTTCGTACAAATATGCTTTAGTTGCTTTAATCTGCATATGCATATCATAGATGTGTGAGACTTGAAAAGGTCTCGGAAACAAATGAGTTTCATTTAATTTAAACACCTATGCCTGGATTTCAGGAAGGGCCTCCTGTTTCGTTAGATTCTGATATGGTATTACAATACAGCTGGAGACCTTCTATGATGCTGTTTGAATTGAGTGGGAATCTTGGGCGTGAATGGGAATTTAGGTTGAGGAGGGAGGCGTGATACGCTAGCCCGAGCAGTTGCGTAAAGCCAGTGTGCCGTAGTGGATAATGTATCTGCCTAGTGAGCAAGAGATCCGGGTTCGATTCCCATCCTAAGCATATCTGGGTTCAGCACCAGGTTTTCATTCGTCGATTCAATGTATAAACCATTGAATAGAATAGCATTCCCTAGGCACAAGAAAGTGTTGTATCTTGGAACGATTTTCCACATTTGGATAAACCTTACTTTCCCAGAGTAATTTTTGTAATTTCAAAAAAAGAATTGCAGCACACAGCAAGTGAATTTCATCATTTCGAAAAGGAATCAGAAGGTACATTGAACGTTGTTTACAGGATTGGCTAGAGGCGAAACTCTGAGAAGTGCTTCAAGGTACTACACTACCCCGACCAAAATTAGTACAAAATATTTAATATTCTAAAGATGCCACCAATATATGATCTCATTCAACCACTACTAGCTGTCTACTTGCCACAGTTCGGTCTCTCTGTAGTGTAGTTCGTTCCACTTAAAAGGCGCTCACAAAGCGAGAACGACAAGACACACCTGCCAACCCTTCCTCGATGCTGTCCACTGGCTCAGGATACTACGAAATATTCCCCGTGGGAAAAGTGCTCCCAAAACAAAATATCAAATGGAAAAGTTTTGACTGTCCTCAGGCCTAACAGCTTTCTCATTTCCTTGGCAGAAAATACTCTTTTCGTAAGACTAAAATATAGTATCCTGAGGAAGAGGTCAGACTTTGCTGATACAATTGTTTTAAATCCTTAAGCATTTAGCAATGAAATAAAAGTGCACTTACTAATCACAATACGCTTTTACTACCATTCGAAAACATCTCTCTCGCTACAATCATCTTTAAATAATCATTAAAGAATCATATCCGAAATCGACAACACAACATGTAAATGTCAAAGTAGCGCTGTTCCGTTACAAGCATCTATCAAGTAGAAAGTATGTTGCGTTAACAGCAGTTCAGAATAATAAATCGTACAGACACCTTCCTCTCGAAGGTTCAACAGACAAGAAAAGTTATACGTACACTGTAGCTGACAAACCTGAGAATGCAAGGATACTCACTTTGCCAATTTTCTGTTAGAAACGGAAACAAAAAAAGGAACCGTGTTTGTAGTGTAATATCAAAAAAACTCCATATCCATATATTCGTTAAAACAGCTTTGAAATTATAAAACAGTCGTACAGAGAAATGTGAATAATGTAGAAATGTACAAGTAGTAGAGCTGCTCTGCGTGTCTGCAACGCGATTCTGTAAACGTCTCTACTGCAATGCCTCTTCGTAGCTCTATAGACGGCTATGACTGAGCTCCGCAGTTGAAAGCTGTCAAAAGCACTGCATTGCGTTAGGGGTTTCCTTAAGCTGACTCGACTGTAGGAGTGTCTAGTAGTAAATACTTGTAGTAGTTAATGCTTGATGCATGATGCGGCATTTATTCACGCATCTCAGTGTTTATGACGTAATATGTCATGAACTACGCGTCGTGCAAGAGTGTGTTTGTGTAGGCACATTCAGTGGCTTATTGCGTACTGTATACGAAATATGTTGCGAATGGATATGGCAGCAAAGAAGTAACCAGTTTAAGTGTCATGCATTATGCGACAGTTTTTCACGCATCTCACTGTTTATGACGCCACAGAGTGATTGAAGTGTCATACAATGATGTGGTTTTGTAGGTACATTCGATGACATATGTGAATATAGTCTGCAAAATGAGTTGCGAATAGAGTTAGCAAAGAAGTAATATATTCAGACGTCGTACCTTAAGAAATATCAAAAGTGCGAAGATGGTAATTATATATTAGTATCAATGGACTCTGCATATGTGAATACTTATCCATTCCCTTTGAGAAATTCGTGGCCGAAAGGAGCAATAATTCTTTCTCTTACTGCCGACATACAACTGATGTATCCATGGAAAATTTATACACACGCTTCCAGTCATACGGGTACACCCAAGGTGAGGTATGGAAAATTTATATACACGCTTCCAAGGGGAGGTAGAGGTAGAGGTCGGGCAAGAGAAACCTTCTTTAGTAATATTTATAAGCCTATCATCTTTTCTGAGATTTGATATCGGACCAAGTGAAACAGTATGAAAACCTTCGGGAAGAAGAGGAGGAACGAAACTGGAGTTTTCCCTTTCGCCGCCATTATTTATCGTTCGATTGTTTTACAATACAATGCATCTGGTAAATGTACGGACTGGGACTACGAATTCTATGCGCCGGTTTTCCCCAAAGCTTAATTATAAAGTCTGGGGGTCAAGTTAGTTCTCGTCTTTTGATAAATTCAAACGTAAATAACCCACGTTTCAGTGTCAAGCATTATCTTAGATTAGCTAAGACACTACCCGCCACCTGATTAAGTTTTATATCTTTTGATCTGTCGCAAAGATTTTCTGTTGACGTGAGTCCACTTTATAACGTATCTGATGAAACACTATCGTTTTACCACCCAGAGGGATTATTGCGAGGTGTCGATTTACATTTGACACATCCTCTCATAAGAGAATGTTCGGATGGTTATGTTCTGTTTAATTTTATTTAGTTTTATCTGTCTACAATCCGGCCACAGCAACACTCTTAATGATCAAGATTTGTAGTTGAGCTGTAGAAAAAAGTCCAGACAATCAATCTCTCTGAAACTCCGACTCGTTTTTATATATCCTCCTAAGTCTACATGACATAATAACATCTCGTTTAAAGATACCCCTGGCAGATAACGAAATTTAGCGTAGTCGTCTATGTGTGTGATTCATTCCACAAATTTGGGAAGCCATACTGCAACTGGCAAAACACTTAGGTTTAGTGTTACTGTAGTATTACAGCACAAAATTATGACGTGAGGAATAGGACAGTTTCGCTACTGTGATCCGTACGTATCAGTAAGACGACATTTGGTTCTTTTGGGTGACAGAAGACAACTGCGATTGCCGTCTTGCTCAGACTGCATCATGGAATAGTGGCGGCACGTCTGGGTTCAACACCAGGTTCTTTCAACAGGAAGGCTGCAAATAAAGTCCTATTAGTTTACACTGTACTGTTCAAGTCTACAAGTTAACAGAGAATCTGGCAAGCTAAAACGATAATCGTGTATGGGTCTTCATGATTCTATGCGCGTCTGTTTTGGCAGTTTTATGCACCATCACTTTTGAAAGAGATGTTATCGGTTGGTGAAACAAGCAACAGGAAGCTCAGTGCTTCGCTATTGCTCTCGATACTCCTTTGACAAAACTGAACTGTGGACTGAAAGATATGTGGTCCCATCGCTTGCACGCGTTGTCTATGGTAGGGGTGTAACTGCTGCTCCAGCAGTACTTTCCACTGAGTATTGTGCGCAGTCTGGCATTAAGTTACTGAATAAAACAAAGGAAGAAAATATTATGTAGATCTGTTGTATTTTAAGTTCCCTTGAAGCAACTTCGTCGATGGGTTAAGCCTTGTCCAGATTTATCTTAAGTCCATAGAACAGGCCGGACACTCTGCGACAAGCTGATGCAAGCATGAAGAATAATCTCATCAGCAGAGTGTAATTTGCTAGATATTTTCGGTATAGCTGAGATATCCCATCTCTACGCAGCTATAGTAGCAATAATGAGAACTAAGTTAGTTAGTTAGTCTCATGTTCCATGGATCATTTTGCGTGATAGCTCTTAATGATATGGAACGAGTCGTTTCAAATTTATATTGCAATTTAATTAGTATGTATGGTTACATTCCGAACGTTACTAAGTTTTTTCTTCAAAAAGAAAGAAAAGTACAGAAGTTGTGAGTTAGTAAGTTATACGCACCACCTTTTACACATTACAGTAATAGAAATTCTTGTGGGGAATGGAAGGATTTGCCAAGGACAAAGTTTCTCAGTCATTTCAAATGTTACTTTGCTGTCCGTCAGACGCTTTGTGTCACTGGGTAAGTAATCAAAAATTTTTGTTGCGGCATTGTGCAGCCCGTTTTGTGCTAAAGACAGCCTTAATGGGGAGTAATGAGTGAAAGGTTTCCTTCTGATATTTTAATTGTGTACATTCTTGTGCTATTTGAACTGTAGTGGATTATTTACAACAAACTTCGTGACGGAATAAATCTACTGTGAATAAGTAGTCAGAATGCCCAACTTCTTAAACAGATATTTACAAGATGGTCGTGGGTTAACATCACAAATTATTCTTACAATAATGAAGACTTGCTTTCTTAAATATGAATACCCCAGAACATTATTCCACAAGGCATTATTGAATGAAAACATGTAGAATATGTCAACTTACTAACTAGTCTATTTAAAAATCCGATAAAAATTCCACTCCTTCCAACCTGCTTGCGTAAGCGTAGACCAGATGTGGTTCTAATTCACAGGAATAGTATTGAAAGATATACATCAAATATTTTAATAAGAGATGGCAATGATCCCCTATGGTACACAGAACAGGTCATAGACCTGTTGCGAAAGCATCGAAGCACTGAAACTCGAAATTCTAGCACGGAATTCAGTGCGAGATGCTTTTAATAGTTTCCACAACGAAATTCTGTCCAGAAATATGGTGGAAAATCCACAGAGTCCGCAGAGATGCTGGTCTCATGTTAAGTACACCATTGGAAGACACAATCAGTACCTTTATTCCGTGATAATGGTGATGTTACTGATGACAATTCCATTAAAGCAGAGTTACTAAACACGGTTTTCTGAAATTCATTTAGCAAATGAGACTAAGTGAATGAAGTGAATGTTCCAAAATTCGACTCCCTGTCAACATGAGGAATTAGAAGTGGATATCCTCGGTATAGCGAAGCAGCTGATATCACTTCATAAAGGCAAAGCCTTCAGTCCAGTAGGTATACCAGTTTGGTTCCTTTTAGGATATGCTGATACAATGGCTTCATGTTTAGCCATCGTATACAACCGCTCAGTCGAAGAAAGATCCTTACATAAACACAGAAAAGTTGCACAGGTCACATCAATATTCAAGAAAAGAAACGGCAGAAATCCACCGAACTACAGACCTGTATCACTAACATCGAGTTGCAGTAGGCTTTTGGAACATGTACTGTGATCTAACATTAAGAATCACTTCGAAGAAAATGGTTTATTGCGAAATATCCAACACAGATCCAGAAAATATCTTTTTTAAACACAACCAGCCCTTTATTCACATGATGTAATCAGTGCTATGGACAGGGGATCTCAAAGAGATCTATATCTTTGAAAGGCTTTTGACAACGTTCCTCACAAGCGACTTGTAATCAGATTGCGTGTTTCGGAATCTCATCTCAAGTGTACAACTGGACCTGTAATTTCCTATCAGAACTGTTACAGTTCGTAGCAAATGACTGAAAGTCATCGGATAAAACAGAAGTTTTCTTTCCCAGGAAGTGTTATAGGCCCTCTGTTGTTCCTCAACTATACAAACGATACAGGGGACAATCTCAGCTGCCCCATTATATTGTCTGCAGGTCATGCTGTAATTTAGCATCTCATAATGACATCAGATAATCAAAACCAATCGCAACATGATTTAAACAAGATATCTGTAGGATGACAAAAATGGCAACTGATTCTAAATAATGAAGAGAGTGAAGTTATCCACATGAGTACTAAAAGGAATTCGCAAAATGATGACGCACACAAATCTAAAAGATAATTACTCAAGAATTACAATTACGACTAAATTAAGTTGGAATGATCACATAATTTTGTGGAGAAGGCAAACCAAATACAGCGACTTATTGGCAGAACAGTTTCAAGATGCAACAGGTCTACTAAAGAGACTGCCAACACTACGTTTGTCCGCTCTTTTCTGGACTACTGCATCGCAATTTGGAACTTCATCAGATACCACTGACGGAGGACGTCGAAAAACATCGAAGAAGAGGAACTTGTTTCGTGTTGTTGCGAAACGGGAGAGAGAGTGTCATGTAAGTGACACGCGAAGAGGGGTGGGGGGCAGGGGGGGGGGATCATTAAAATATAGGCGTTCCTCGTTTCGGCGGGATTAGGTAACCGACTTCCTCCTTAGAATGCGGAAATATTTGGATGGTGCCCACTTACATAGAGATAAGTGATCACCGTCCGCAAATCGTGGTCGTGCGGTAGCGTTCTCGCTTCCCGCGCCCGGGTTTCCGGGTTCGATTCCCGGCGGAGTCAGGGATTTTCTCTGCCTCGTGATGACTGGGTGTTGTGTAATGTCCTTAGGTTAGTTAGGTTTAAGTGGTTCTAAGTTCTAGGGGACTGATGACTATAGATGTAAAGTCCCATAGTGCTCAGAGCCATTTGAATCATAAGTGATCACCGTAATGAAACAAAAGAAATCAGAACTGGACCGAAAAGATTTCAGTGTTAGTTTTTACCGGGGGGTTCCCCGGGGATGTAACGGTAGAGAAGAAGCTTGAAAGCGGTTTGATGACACCTTTGCCGGGCTCTTAGGTGTGAATTGTGGAGTAGTCATGTAAATATAGACGTAGACCATGCTGAGTTCTAAACAGGAGTTTTCTGGTCTCCTAACGTCTTTCAAGCAACACAGTTCACGTTCAGTTAGTCTACTAGAGACAGTTCTGCGTGTCAAT
Organism: Schistocerca gregaria; assembly: GCF_023897955.1. Lineage (NCBI taxonomy): Eukaryota > Metazoa > Arthropoda > Insecta > Orthoptera > Acrididae > Schistocerca > Schistocerca gregaria. The sequence continues at coordinate 460,191,087 of NC_064923.1, forward strand.
CTATAGTCCGATTAAAATTACTTGATAACTGACGCCTGTCTCTTGCCGCTACAGTGTTGCCACACCGGCTGCTGTCTACTGCTCTGTTACAGGTGACACACAAACACGACACATACACAGCGGGGCCACATCACGTATTCTGTTAATGTGTAACGCTGAGCAGTGTTGGAAGCGGCCCTCGCGAGGCATGGAAATGCGAGATGCTCTGTCGACAGCTTATTTTTGTAAGTGACCCAGGATTCAACTGCTACAGACCACCATGAATTTCAACTCATGTTCTCAGCTTTCCACAACCTTGTGAAGAGCAATATGTCCGAGAAAACGGATGTCAACATTGTGCGGCAGAACTAAAATCACGATCGTTTCTTCCATGGCGGTTGACCCTAACTTCTACGAGCATATTAGAGACAGAAAAAATTCAGCACCAAAAGCAAATTGTTATTTCTGGCTATCACTGTTTGCCTAAAATTATTCTCAGACTGGGTACAACAGCTGTCGTGTTACCAACCAATGAACAGTCCTCGTTGACACAAGGTTACGGATTATTGGCGACACAGGTATGAAGAAAAATGTTGTGGTTGGCAGGAGAGCCCACCAGGGTTAGTAAAGGAGGCCGAAATGCAGGCGTTTTAGCTCACGCAGGCTGGCGTGAGGTCTGGAACATGACAAGGGAATTAGAATTGAGAAAAACGGACGTAGCTAGTGGAATACTTAACTTTGATCCATTAATGAAGAACGTCGCTCATTATGGTACATGATTCACAATATCAAAAGTACGGATACTGGCGCCTTGGTAGGTTGTAGCAAATATCGTAGCTGAAGGCTATGCTAACTATCGTCTCGGCAAATGAGAGCGTAGAAGTCAGTGAACCCTCGCTTACAAAGTCAGCTGTACAACTGGGCGAGTGCTAGGAAGTCTCTCTAGACCTGCCGTGTGGCGGCGCTCGGTCTGCAATCACTGATAGTGGAGACAAGCGGGTTCGACGTATACTACCGGACTGCGGCCGATTTAAAGGCTACCACCTAGCAAGTGTGGTGTCTGGCGGTGACACCACAAAAATGAGAGCATGTAAAGTGGCTATGATGATGAGTGGTCAGACTCTTTTGATTAGACCAGATTCGAATCCACGACCTTCAACACGTGGGGCTTGTTCTCTAACAAATGCGCTATGGCTCTATGCTGCATTAGATTGTAATATTTATAACTCTCTTGCCCAGTCACAACGACGAAAACTGTACAATGGTGAGCCAAAACATTATTACCACCTCCTTAATATGTTTTTTGTCCGTCTTTGGAACGAAATACATCACTGATCCTGCGTATCAGGGTTCAGACAGTTTGTTGGTAGGTTTATGTAGCTATGTGGCATTAGATGTCTACGCACAGGTCATATAATTCCCGTAATCACTTGTGATCACGGTGATGGCACCCGATTTCGACCCAGGTGGGTGCATTAGGTTTTACATCAGACGAATTTTATGGCCGATACATCACCGTGAGTTCAATACAATGCTCACCAAACCACTGTAGCACGGCTCTGACTCCGAGACACGAACAATTATACTGTTGAAAGACGATATCGCCGGCGGGGAAGATATCAACAATAAATGGATGTAGGTGGTTTGAAGCTGTTAGCGTGTCTTCGATTACTTACTACCACAGTTCCCATGCAAGCGTAGTAGAATGTCTCCCATAGCACAATACTACTCCCACCAGGATTCATACGTGGCGTGCTGCACGTTCCAAGCCGCCTTTCGCCTCGATAACGGCGTTTGTGGAGACGACCATCGACATAGTGCTGCAAAAATGTGATTCATTCGAAGAGCCGACAGGTTTCCATTGATCGACTGTTGAATCCCGAAAGTTCTGTGACCATTGCAAACGAAACTGACGATATTATTTGATCAACATGTGAACACGTAGTGAGGGTCTGCTGTGGAGCTCCATGTTCAACAACGTACGATGAACAGTGTGCTTCGTAACACTTGTGCGTGCACGAGAATTGTGCTCTTTCGGCAGTGATGCCGCAGATCACCATCTACCCTGCATTACAGAACAGATGTAATAACGATTTTTCCTTTACCAAAGTCGCTTATTTCAGCCCATATCTTCGCTAAGGAGATCCCCCGTCTGTATCTGCTACACTCCCATACTTTGTTACCACGTCACGTGCCCGCAAGGCCACCACGACGCATCCAACGTCGCGGTGGGCAGTGCACATAATGTTTTGGCTTATCAATGTACAGGTGATGCTGAATCGCCTGTTGTGATGAATTATCCAGTAGAATTTGGTTCGTGCTGCGTGTGAAACGTGCATATTTCGTTACCATCGTTTTTTCTCTGTTGTTTTTGGTGTGGTTATCATGTGAGACAAAATAAACAATGAAAGTGCCAGGCGTATGATTCAAGATGCAAACACACCAAGAAAGAAAGCGAGACAAGGAACTGGAAGTGAATTGACCAATTTTTGTGCGAGTTTGGCAACGGCGAACGGTACGGGGGACGACGTTGAACGCTCTGGTTGGAGGAAATCAGCTCCAAAGCCTGAAGTGTCGTCTAGAAAGTAGTTTTACCCGGACTATAGTGACTCTTCTCGTAGACTGGGAGTGGCTGGGCCTTTTTATTTTCCTTTAAGGACGGCGTCACACTATTTTTGGTGAATCACCAAAATCCGAATCTCACCAGTGATGGCAGAGCGAGTTAGACAGCAATGTCAGGTGAGATCACAGTGTGTTTCGGTCTGTCACCTCCTCCGACACAGAAGGGCGGCTCTTTGCCGATCGCAGCAGTCTGCAGATTTTCTCTCGACGATTGCAGTGAAGGAGGTTTAAACTTCGAGAAATTTATTCAGTTTCATACAACTTGAAAACCTGGACAGCTGAGAAAGACCCCAATGACAAATTAACGTTAGCGTGTGATACTTGTTGTTGTTGTTGTCAACATGATCGTTTGATTTTTATTGTTCTGCTCATTGGCAGTTCATGGTATTAAGGCAGTAATGGCACAATGAAATACGTTGTTTTCTAATTTATTTTTTATTTTTAAGCATTTCAGTTGCTACATATAGATACAGACCATTTATCATTAGACAAAAAAATAAAGCGAAAGTACTGCAACAAGAGTGTCGAACAACACAGTGGGATACAAAACTGATACTCGTCCGACTATGTAGATACTGACATGTCTTGCTTTAGTACACTCAGTTGGAGAATAAAAACAAAATGCTTATTCGCTTGAGATTCTTGATAGCTACTCCATTATGGAAGCAGCAGACATATACATACAGTTTCCATTAATGAAACACACGGTCGGAACTGCCGTTCGTGGAGATCAAATGAATAAATAACGTCTCTGAAACCATTGTGATAGTCTATGTCCACAACGTACTACACTTTAGATTCATAACATTGTTGATGATCTCTACTTCGAGTTTCAGAAAACACATCGCTCTCATGCTGACCGGCTAAAATTCGGTCTTCTGGAAGAGTCTACCGCTTGTCAGCCATTTGTCTTTTCACTACCGGTAGACCAGTACCGCGGAACATTTGTTTTCTCTTCAGTTCCGAAGTTAATATTGCTCACTTAAACCCTTTCTGCCGACTCTTTGTTGCCAGCCGCTTTAGTATCCATCTCCTCCTTTATGTCTTCCAGAGAACGGCCCTTAGTCTCTGGGATGAAGAACCAGGTGAAGATGAGTCCCAGCAGGCAGAAGACCGAGAAAAACCAAAACGGCACGAACGATCCGAGCGAGTCGCCGACCACCTGGAACAGCTTGGTGATGCTGAACGTCAGCACGGAGTTGAGGACGCTGAATGTGGAGTTGCACAGTCCGCGCACCGACGAGGGCACCAGCTCGTTGGTCAACACCCACAGCAGTGCATTCGCTCCGACGTTAAAGGATATCTGTAAGAAAGATAGAAGGAACGTCAGTTCCAGTTGTACCACTTTACTTAACTGCTGCGGCCCTAAAAGACGTAGCAAACGATGAAAGATGTCCCGCAGTGTCTTACACTTACTGATACCGATATCCCACTTAGTAACACAGATCACTATGTCACTTTTCTGTGGTGCCTAGAGTTTACTACGATATAGGACTTTATAGATCATCCGTAAGTGTCTATAAAAAAGTTTCTATTTGATGGCTGTACAGTCCGGAATGGGAACGTCAGTCAGGAAAAATCGTCATAAGCAGGGAGGAAGAAGATCGCCATGGGCACTGAGGAAATCATCCGACTGACGGACCAGGTTGCAGGTACCTGTTTTGTTAAACAACGTGTCCTGCTTGAAGCAGTCAGTAATTCTCTGTCGCAGACTCTCGTCCGACTGGAACATCGACCCTTCAGGGTCATTTTTAAGGGACCGAAGGCATGATAATCGCACGGGCAGGGATCAGGCCTAAAGAGTGGGGGCTCTAATGTCTCCCACTTGAGTCTCCCAGTTGAGGCTGGCGCCACAGATCGACTGGCATCTTGTGTCGAATCACGAACTGAACGGAACTTGGCGAACCATTCCACAATGCTGCTTTTCGACGGATATTTATTGATGACTGTTCTTCCCGCACGACGTTCGCGAACGGAACAGGGAAGGGAGGAACAGGTTATGGTATCAGAAATATCCTCTGTTATAACTGTAAGAGTGCTTGTGTAGATATACACTGCCCAAAAAAAATAATCGCAACACCAAGAAGAAGTTGTGCGATATATCCGAAAGTTCGTAGGCGTATTTACACTTCTCAAAGTTTATGTTTGCTCAAATTTTGCGCCAGTCCCATAACAGTGGCGCTATGAGGATGAAAATCAGGTTCGCTTTAAATACACTCAGTAAAGGCCGTGAGTGCTAGTTACCTTTGAGACTGGCCGTGCTGCAGGAGCATCTTTATTACCACTTAAGACTGCGGCCGAGATCAGTCAAGGCGACAAAGATGTTATTATCAGCAGCTCAGTGAGTTTGAACGAGGTCGTGTAGTAGGGCTACGAGAGGCTAGATTTTCCTTCTGCGATACTTCAGAAAGACGTGACACGAAAGTAGTCACTGTACACGATTGCTGGCAGCGGTGATCACGAGAATGTATGGTCTAAAGAAGACCTGGCTCCGGACGGCTACGTTGCAGTGCCAAGAGGGAAGACCACCGTGTTTGGCGTGTTTCTCTGTCGCATCATAGTGCATCTGCAGCAGCAATTTTAGCAGCAGTTTACACTACAGTGACACAACAAACTGTTACAAACCGATAACTTCAAGGACAGCACCGAGCTATAATTCCTGTAGCGTCCATGCCACTGATCTCTAAGCCCCCATATGCGACTTCAGTGACGTCAAACGAGAACTCATTGGAGGTTACAGGGGACATCTGTTGTGTTTTCTGATGAAATATGGTTCCCGGTTCTGCCTCGGTGCCAGTGACAGCCGTGTGTTGGTTACAAGGAGGCTAGCTGAGGGCGTGCAACCGATCTGTCAACGTGCTAGACACACAGGATCTACACCTGGAGATGTGGTCCGGGGCTGCGATTTCGTATGACAACAGAAGCATTCTTGTGGTTATCCTACGCACCTTGACTGTAAATCTGTACGTCAGTCTGGTGATTCTTCCTGATGTCCTGCCATTCATGAACAGCATTCCAAGAGGTGTTTTCCAACAGGATAACACTCGTCCACATACCGCTTTTTAACCCAACATCCTGTACAGAGGGCTCACACGTTGACTTGGCCTGCTTGTTCACCAGACGTAGGGGACGTCATCGGACGACAACTCCAGCGTCATTCCTAAATGGTATTAAACGGCCCTGTGTTGACCGACAAACTGCAACAGATATGGAACTCCATCCCACAAACTGACCTCTGTACAGCACAATGCATGCGCGTTTGCATGCTTACACTCAAAATTCCGGATGGTTACACTTGTTTTTATTGTACCAGTATTTCACATTTGCAATGACTTATCTCGCGCTTACATTAACCTGTGATCTTGCAGTGGTAATCACTTGAATATGGTATCTAGACTAACGCGTTCCAGAAATTTCATTACTTGAAATTATTTACTTTTTGATGTGCAATTTTTGTCCGTCAGTCGGATGTAACTACGTGTGGTGAAGTGTAGAACAGACTGTAGAGACTTGCTTACATAGTACAAGAGCAGCGTCGTGAGTGGCAGCCAGAAGAGGCTGTTGACCACCTCCTGGGAGCCGTACTCGGTCAGGTAAAAGTAGACGCCGATCACAGCCATGGCGATGGTGCAGCCCGCGAACGAGAAGACCAGCATGGGCCGGCGGCCGGCGCGGTCCACCAGCAGCGTCGCCACGATCGAGAAGAACAGCTGCACGCTCAGCAGCACGATGGCCGAGACGCTCGCGTCCAGCGTGCTGCCGCTGGTCAGGAAGATCTGCGTGGAGTACGCGCTAATGGCCGCACTGCCGTTCAGGGCCAGCAGCACTGTAAACGTCAACGTCACCTGCCGAAACAAACGTTCACTCTAGCTTCATCTTGCAATCACAAAGAGCAAGTACAGTTGTGTGTGCAAACACGTCTTCCAATGGCTCTAGTTTCTTGATCAATAGAATCCTTTACACTGCACTACACTGACTGGCCAAAAGTCATTAGGAAACACTGGATGTGATTCTAATACCGATTCAGTATTGTGTGAGCTCTTAAAACTACCATAAAACGTCAGGCACGGAATCTACGACGTTGTAATCGTTATGTAGGAATTGGTCCACCTATCTCCCAGTATGACCCAAAATCGTTCCGGTGTAGTTGGTGATTAGATCCACTGAACATGCGTGGATATCAACAGTATCCCATAAAAGTTTGACTGGGTTAAGGTGACAACCAGGGGAGATTAAGCCATGGCCGTGAATTTACTGGAGTGTTCGTCAGTCCACGTGCATGCAACCAAAAATTAGTGACATCATGCATTGTCCTGTTCAAACATAGCATCACCATCAAAAATGGTTCAAATGGCTCTAAGCACTATGGGACGTAACATCTGAGGTCATCAGTCTCCTAGACTTAGAACCACTTGAACCTAACTAACCTAAGGACATCACACACATCCATGCCCGAGATAGGATTAGAACCTGCGACAGTAGCAGCAGCGCGGTTCCTGACTCAAGCGTCTGAAACCGTTCGGCGACAGCGGCCTGCCATCTCCATCAGGGTATCGTAAAGCCACAAAGGAATGCAAATGATGTGCTAGACTGTTCATATGACGTGTGTCAGCCCAGCTGAAGACTCTCACTGGCAGCCTGGATACAATCTTGATGACAGGAATGATCCACGAATTCATGGAATGTACGTTGCACTCTCAAGCGCTGATTATCTCAACACAGCTGAGACCGAGATTCATTGGACCACACTACACTCCGACACTTACCCATAATCCATTGTTAATGTTGTGTATAAAGGTGTCAGGATGCCGGCCGCAGAAGCCTGTGCTGAGCATCTGTTTCTGTACGTTGGTGGTAAGAACTAGTTCCTTTACCACACATTCAAATTGGCACAAATTGTCGGTGAAGTGATTGAGCGGATCTGCCAGTTGCTATTTAACACATTTCATCCAATTATATGAAAACTATTCGTCTAAAAAAATTGAATTCTTTCTCATCTGACTCAAGTGCAATGAAATTTGTCGTAGCTAGTCTGCTGTATCGAAAATTAAGTACATCATAGTAAGAAATTTCTGTGCCTGTGTTGGGATAAATCAGCTACGGTGCAGTTTAAAACCATACATTGGCGTGAGTGAGATGTGTCGAAACTGTATGTAAGGCTGAGAGCAAAGCAGTACACTCTGTGTTTCCCAAATATTGGTTTAAACGTACAGGAGGGTCCACTTTGGATGTATGCAACGTGAATCGTGTGATCTTAACGCACTTCATATTTCATAAACAATTAAAAGCTTCGAAACAATTTTTTTGAAAATGATAGCAAACAAAGCTGGGCTTATTTTTCTGTATCATTAATACTCAAAACGTTTTTTTTTTATGTCGAGATAAGGAATTAACTACTGCTTTATTTTTAAATTGAACGATAAACTTTCTTAGACATCATTTAATATCTCGTCTAAGAAGAACAGTGTGACCTTGCAGACGTTAATATCTACGATATTGTATGTTGGCCTGAAACCTGACGAAAATTTCAAACTTGAAGCACAGACCCCAAACCCCGTCCACTTCAAGTAAAAATATAAACTGATTCCTCGCATTTGTTTCATCCCATTGCGCTTCGCACGATGCGCCACGCGTGTGCGCCCACGTTGGACAATTCACCCGCTGGCGACAAATATTCTCTCGAGTTCGCCGCTCTGCCCGGCGTTGGCGACAGTTCACTTATGTCGGATGATTATTAATGTCATGTTTGTGACTACCGGAAGTGTACGCTACTAATACAAAATGGAAAGACTCTGATAGTCAGAAGGAGAACACGGTATAATCCGATTTCCTGTAAGCTTTGCGCAGTGGAAGAGGAGTCAAAACAAGCGAACACGTGTGTCGGTTTGTCCGTACACCGTTTCTGATTGTCAAGGTAATTTAGATATCTTGTAGTGCGTGATAATGATGACACACTGGCTAGCGTCACAGAGTTTTTATTTATTCAACTAATTAATTTCTTTTCAATTATCTACCCATGTATGTAAAAAGTTTCAACAAGAATGTTTCTCAAGGAATAAAGCGATACAAGGGCGTTACATCAATTGTAAATTTATGATTAGGTTCCACAATAAGTGTCACATATTTGCTGTATAATGTACGTCTGTATGATATGTTTCAAAGGGTCTACTTAAATTATCGTATTCTGATATTCCATTCTTAGATAAAGTATTGTATCAGTTCTTGTATTTTATTCTATGTTTATTCTTCAGGAATATTTGCTGCACGCCCTTGGATGATACCGATCATAGAAACATACAGAACATAGAAAATCGAAACAGAATGTGCATAGCCCGAAGATACACTCCTGGAAATTGAAATAAGAACACCGTGAATTCATTGTCCGAGGAAGGGGAAACTTTATTGACACCTTCCTGGGGTCAGATACATCACATGATCACACTGACAGAACCACAGGCACATAGACACAGGCAACAGAGCATGCACAATGTCGGCACTAGTACAGTGTATATCCACCTTTCGCAGCAATGCAGGCTGCTATTCTCCCACGGAGACGATCGTAGAGATGCTGGATGTAGTCCTGTGGAACGGCTTGCCATGCCATTTCCACCTGGCGCCTCAGTTGGACCAGCGTTCGTGCTGGACGTGCAGACCGCGTGAGACGACGCTTCGTCCTGTCCCAAACATGCTCAATGGGGGACAGATCCGGAGATCTTGATGGCCAGGGTAGTTGACTTACACCTTCTAGAGCACGTTGGGTGGCACGGGATACATGCGGACGTGCATTGTCCTGTTGGAACAGCAAGTTCCCTTGCGGGTCTAGGAATGGTAGAACGATGGGTTCGATGACGGTTTGGATGTACCGTGCACTATTCAGTGTCCCCTCGACGATCACCAGAGGTGTACGGCCAGTGTAGGGGATTGCTCCCCACACCACGATGCCGGGTGTTGGCCCTGTGTGCCTCGGTCGTATGCAGTCCTGATTGTGGCGCTCACCTGCACGGCGCCAAACACGCATACGACCATCATTGGCACCAAGGCAGAAGCGACTCTCATCGCTGAAGACGACATGTCTCCATTCGTCCCTCTATTCACGCCTGTCGCGACACCACTGGAGGCGGGCTGCACGATGTTAGGGCGTGAGCGGAAGACGGCCTAACGGTGTGCGGGACCGTAGCCCAGCTTCATAGAGACGGTTGCGAATGGTCCTCGCCGATACCCCAGGAGCAACAGTGTCCCTAATTTGCTGGGAAGTGGCGGTGCGGTCCCCTACGGCACTGAATAGGATCCTAACGTCTTGGCGTGCATCCGTGCGTCGCTGCGGTCCGGTCCCAGGTCGACAGGCACGTGCACCTTCCGCCGACCACTGGCGACAACATCGATGTACTGTGGAGACCTCACGCGCCACGTGTTGAGCAATTCGGCGGTACGTCCACCCGGCCTCCCGCATGCCCACTATACGCCCTCGCTCAAAGTCCGTCAACTGCACATAAAACGGTTCACGTCCACGCTGTCGCGGCATGATACCAGTGTTAAAGACTGCGATGGAGCTCCGTATGCCACGGCAAACTGGCTGACACTGACGGCGGCGGTGCACAAATGCTGCGCAGCTAGCGCCATTCGACGGCCAACACCGCGGTTCCTGGTGTGTCCGCTGTGCCGTGCGTGTGATCATTGGTTGTACAGCCCTCTCGCAGTGTCCGGAGCAAGTATGGTGGGTCTGACACACCGGTGTCAATGTGTTCTTTTTTCCATTTCCAGGAGTGTAGATTTGGCACAGTGACATTTCTTCATATAAATCACACTCGGGACAAAAGACGTTGTTATATTACCGAAGATATCATAGGGTGGCAATAATTGCGCAGAAAACCACTCATGACAGATCACTGGCGCTCGTGATTGATTATGAATCACGATACACTACAGGAATTTCACGGAAAACATTAGTAGAGGAATAAGGGGGGTTGGGTTGTTTGGGGAAGGAGACCAGACAGCAAGGTCATCGGTCTCATCGGATTAGGGAAGGATGGGGAAGGAAGTCGGCCCTTTGAGAGGAACCATCCCGGCTTTTGTCTGGAGTGATTTAGGGAAATGACGGAAAACCTAAATCGGGTAGGCCGGACGCGGGATTGAACCGTCGTCCTCCCGAATGCGAGTCCAGTGTCTAACCACTGCGCCACCTCGCTCGGTGAGGAATAAGGACAACGTTATTTCAGTATACTCTGGAAAGCATTCCTGTAGTAATATTCTACGGAGATGAATGAAAAAAAAGTAATAATCAGGTTCTAAGGTGGGACCGAAAATTGTGAAGCCGAGGCACTAGTCATTGCGCCACCATTTCTACGGAACTGTTTATCCAGTAATAGGTACATAGCGTAACTAGAAAACTTTGAACGTCGTTTTCTCAGAAACGACGAGTTTGTGCCTATAAGCCGAGACATGAGTTCAATTATTTTGACCCCACTTCCATTGAGCGAAGTTTGTGGGAAATCGGGTTATGGCACTTGCCGTGCTCTCCTTGTCAGCCTCAGTGCCTCAGGTATAAAACCTATAGATTTTGATACGGAGATGAAGCACTATTATTTGGAGCAAAAAATGATAAAATTTACAACAGAAAGTCTGAAAGTAACCTTCAGCCGGCCACTGTGGCCTAGAGGTTCTAGACACTTCAGTCCGGAACCGCACTGCTGCTACGGTCGCAGGTTCGAATCCTGCCTCGGGCATGGATGTGTGTGATGTCTTTACGTTAGTTAGGTTCAGGTAGTTCTACGTCTAGGGCACTGATGACTTCCGATGTAAAGTCCCGCAGTGCTCAGAGCCATTTGAACCATTTTAGTAACGTTCATGACCGTGCATTACTGAAACTGGACATATCTGCCAGAAAGCTCTTTACGTTCCGTTTCCACAGAATGAGATGGCTATATCACATTGAAACCCAAAACAAAAGGGTCTCCCCGTGCAGAGGCCTCCCCATGCAGACACAGATAAGTAGCGCCAGACTCACCGCCACAGCACGGCGAGCCCCGGGGTCTGTGCGCAGGGCTCGGAAGGCGTCGGCGACGCTGATCTCGTTCTTGCTGCGGTCGTCGACGGCCTTCTGGATGGCGTCCAGCTCGGCGCTCACGTCCTTCTCCGAGTTCTTCCCGCGCAGCCGCATCACCGCCGTCTTGGCCGCCTCTGTCCGGTGCTTGGCAACCAGAAAGTAAGGGCTCTCCGGCATCCACCAGAATATCGCCACGAATACGACGGGCCACGGCATGATGAACTCGGTCACCGCGAAGTAAGGCAGGTAGGAGCCTACGATCATCATCAGGAACGAGCCTGTTCCGCCCATCAGTGTGAAGAGCGTGATCAGCATTCCTCTGACGCGGTCCTCCGCTATCTCCACTAAGTACAGCGGAATCACCTGTAGGTAAAATAGGTTTCGAATTTAATTTTCATTCATGAGTCTTAATAGCAAATTTGGCTCACAAACCCAGCATTAAAACTTCCTGGCATATTAAAACTGTGTGCCGGACCGAGACTCGAACTCGGGACGTTTGCCTTTCGCGGACAAGTGCTCTACCAACTGAGCTATACAAGCACGACTCTCCCCCCCCCCCCCCTCACGCGCCCTCCCCCCCCCCCCCCCCTCACAGCTTTACTTCTGCCAGTACCTCGTCTCCTACCTTCCAAACTTTACAGAAGCCCTCCTGGGTTCGCAGGAGAGCTTCTGTAAAGTTTGGAAGGTAGGAGACGAGGTACTGGCAGAAGTAAAGCTGTGAGGAGGGGCCGTGAGTCGTGCTTGGGTAGCTCAATTGGTAGAGCACTTGCCCGCGAAAGGCAAAGGTCCCGAGTTCGAGTCTCGGTCCGGCACACAGTTCTAATCTGCCAGGAAGTTTCATATCAGCGCACACTCCGCTACAGAGTGAAAATCACATTCTGGAAACCCAGCATTGCTTGGATATTCATTTTGCAAATCTTCTAATAGAAAAAAAAGTCGCATGTGTATGTATTCGTATTATACTTTTGAAATCATGTAACAGTCATACAAAAAATATGTATAATATATGAATGTATAAGGACACTAGCCTACAACACGATTTTGTAAATGTCGGTAGGGCAACGCTTCTTCTCAGCTGTCTGCACGGCTATCGTTATCGCCTGCAGCCATTTGAGCTTCGCAGTTGAAGACTGTCAAAATTGCTGCCACGTGTCAGGGATTTCGTTTAGCTGAGTCGACCGAGGGTATGTCTTAGTAGTAATTAATAAACGTATTTTAAACTTCATGCGTGATGGGGCGTTTTTTTTCGTGAATTCCAGTGTTTAGGACTGTATTTTGCTCCAACTGTGTCCCGCAATGCTGCATTTGTGTAGGTACATTCAGCGGTATATGTGGATACTGTCTGAAAAATGTATTGCGAAAAGATTTAGTAGAAAAGAATTAATGAACTTAAATGTGATGCATGATGCGGCAGTTTTTCACGCATCTCAGTTCCACGTCGTCTCACCTCCTAAACTGTAAGTTGTGCAGTCATATTTTTGTAGGTGGATTTAGGGGCATTAAGCGATTACTTCCTGCAGAACTTATTGCGAATGCAGTTAGTAGCACAGGTGTGAGACACTTTAATGTCATGCATGTTGTTGTTGTTGTGGTCTTCAGTCCTGAGACTGGTTTGATGCAGCTCTCCATGCTACTCTATCCTGTGCAAGCTTCTTCATCTCCCAGTACCTACTACAACCTAGATCCTTCTGAATCTGTTTACTGTACTAATCCCTTCGTCTCCCCCTACGATTTTTACCCTCCACGCTGCCCTCCAACATTAAATTGGTCATCCCTTGATGTCTCAAAGCATGTCCTACCAACCGATCCCTTCTTCTAGTCAAGTTGTGCCACAAATTTCTCTTCTCTCCAATTCTATTCAATACCTCCTCATGAGTTATGTGATCTACCCATCTAATCTTCAGCATTCTTCCGTAGCACCAGATTTAGAAAGCTTCTATTCTATTCTTGTCTAAACTATTCATCGTCCACATTTCACTTCCATACATGGCTACACTCCATACAAATACTTTGAAACGACTTTCTGACATTTAAATCTAAACTCGATGTTAACAAATTTCTCTTCTTCAGAAACGCTTTCCTTGCAAAACCTCCTTTACTACTTTACGTCTGATGAATGATGCGGCAGATTTTCACACATCTCATGTACATGACGTCATGTCTCCTGATCTCTGATAGATAGGTCGTCCTTACGTGCACATCAATCGTTGCCTGACAGTAAGGGATATGTGATATGTGTTTCACGTTTGGTTGAAATCCTTCAAGTGGTTAAGGTGGAGATGTAGAAAACACACACAAACACAAACACAAACACACACACACACACACACACACACACACACACACACACACACACACACACACACACACACATCCATTTTTATAGTTTGTGTGGCTCTTGTTTGCTTGATAAAATTTTGTTTCTCCGTTATTTAAGTACGTGTTGGAATAATTATGCCGTACCTTAAAAATGGAAGACAGCTAAACTTATTTCTGTATGTAAAAAGAGGCAAAGGGAAAGACACTCCTAGAGGAATAGGTTTACTACATGCAAGGTATAAATTTACAGTGAAATTCCTTATTAAATATTGCAAACATTCGCTGACACGTAATTCGAAGAAGAAGAATCGGGCTTCAAAAAGGGACGTACGTGTAATGATATGTTTATTATAAGACATATCATCGAAAAACCTAGGAAATTGGACTCTGAAACGTATATAGCATTTATTGATTACGTGCAAGCCTTTGATAACGTAAAAAGACCCAATTTGTGGAAAGTATTAGACACAAAAGGTTTTCCTAAGCATCTCATGGACATTAAAAAATCTATACGTAAATAAAAAACAGATAAAAGTACAAGATCTAAAATATCGGACGATATTTTAATGAAGCAAGGTGTTCGGCAAGCCTTGTAGTTTGTGACCCACTACATTTAATTTACTTAGTTATGAAACAGAAATTTAAAATACACATAGGAATTAAAATAGGATCAAGCATGTTATTAAACTATTAGCTGCTGATGACCATGTAATCACACAGAAAATAGAAGATAATTTACAAAAAGCAGTATATGTATTGAGCCAATACGCATTAGATTACAACTTAACTAAATTTGCAAGTAAGACAGAGGAAATGACTTTCAAAGGAATCCAGACTGACTGAAAATAATAATAAATGAGAAAATTTTAAAACAAGTAGATCAATACCACTTGTTACGTAGGTTGTCATATAAGTTTTACCTGTGACAAAGACATAATTAATAAATTTAAAACTATCTGCGGAACGTTTGGATGAGCGTTGAGAAACAAACAAGAAATGAAACGGAAATGAGACTCTATGAAGTTATGGCTATAGCTATTCCTGTCCATGGTTCCGAATCATGGACAACAACAACAAAAACAGAAAAATCACATATGCAGGCAGTAGCGATGAAGTTCATGATATATGTAAGGGGCTGTAATAAAATGGATGGCACAAACATGAGCTTTTAAAATATTTTTAGTTAATGACAACTTAGATGAGAATACAATGAAATGAAAGGATCATATTGATAGAACGATAGCGGCCGACTGGAAAGAGAAAAGTAAGTAGATATCGTAAGAGGTGGACAGATGATAGAGGCCGGAACAGGTGACCGTAACGCCTAATCCTTGGAAGCAGATGGTGATGATAACATAATTTCATTCAATGTGAAACATCATGAGGCCCTGAGACGGACTTACACTCCTGATGGAAACAGTTTACTATTTGTATCTATGTGTAGTGGGTGTCTCAGGAGGAGTGGTTAGTATTCAGGGATATGACAGGAAAGATCAATGGAAGCTTAAAAGTATAGTAAAATTTGGCTCTTAAGAGCTGTGAGTACTTCTTCATCTTCGATACCGTGGAACAAATCTGTCAAGATTTTTGATTACCATATTTTGAAAAGAAGTAATAGCGGCCAAAAAAAGAAACATTTTCCAGCGAACATAGTCTCTAAATGCATCCCTTAAGAACTGTGAGCATTTGTTCGGTAGAAGATATGTACACTCCTGGAAATGGAAAAAAGAACACATTGACACCGGTGTGTCAGACCCACCATACTTGCTCCGGACACTGCGAGAGGGCTATACAAGCAATGATCACACGCACGGCACAGGGGACACACCAGGAACCGCGGTGTTGGCCGTCGAATGGCGCTAGGTGCGCAGCATTTGTGCACCGCCGCCGTCAGTGTCAGCCAGTTTGCCGTGGCATACGGAGCTCCATCGCAGTCTTTAACACTGGTAGCATGCCGCGACAGCGTGGACGTGAACCGTATGTGCAGTTGACGGACTTTGAGCGAGGGCGTATAGTGGGCATGCGGGAGGCCGGGTGGACGTACCGCCGAATTGCTCATCACGTGGGGCGTGAGGTCTCCACAGTACATCGATGTTGTCGCCAGTGGTCGGCGGAAGGTGCACGTGCCCGTCGACCTGGGACCGGACCGCAGCGACGCACGGATGCACGCCAAGACCGTGGGATCCTACGCAGTGCCGTAGGGGACCGCACCGCCACTTCCCAGAAAATTAGGGACACTGTTGCTCCTGGGGTATCGGCGAGGACCATTCGCAACCGTCTCCATGAAGCTGGGCTACGGTCCCGCACACCGTTAGGCCGTCTTCCGCTCACGCCCCAACATCGTGCAGCCCGCCTCCAGTGGTATCGTGACAGGCGTGATTGGAGGGACGAATGGAGACGTGTCGTCTTCAGCGATGAGAGTCGCTTCTGCCTTGGTGCCAATGATGGTCGTATGCGTGTTTGGCGCCGTGCAGGTGAGCGCCACAATCAGGACTGCATACGACCGAGGCACACAGGGCCAACACCCGGCATCATGGTGTGGAGAGCGATCTCCTACACTGGCCGTACACCTCTGGTGATCGTCGAGGGGACACTGAATAGTGCACGGTACATCCAAACCGTCATCGAACCCATCGTTCTACCATTCCTAGACCGGCAAGGGAACTTGCTGTTCCAACAGGACAATGCACGTCCGCATGTATCCCGTGCCACCCAACGTGCTCTAGAAGGTGTAAGTCAACTACCCTGGCCAGCAAGACCTCCGGATCTGTCCCCCATTGAGCATGTTTGGGACTGGATGAAGCGTCGTCTCACGCGGTCTGCACGTCCAGCACGAACTCTGGTCCAACAGAGGCGCCAGGTGGAAATGGCATGGCAAGCCGTTCCACAGGACTACATCCAGCATCTCTACGATCGTGTCCATGGGAGAATAGCAGCCTGCATTGCTGCGAAGGTGGATATACACTGTACTAGTGCCGATATTGTGCATGCTCTGTTGCCTGTGTCTATGTGCCTGTGGTTCTGTCAGTGTGATCATGTGATGTATCTGACCCCAGGAATGTGTCAATAAAGTTTCCCCTTCCTGGGACAATGAATTCACGGTATTCTTATTTCAATTTCCAGGAGTGTATTTCATCGTAGCGAAGATAAACTCGTGCTCATAGCTCTTGACCCCTGCAATCAGAACCCATTTTTACTGGACATTTTTTCTTGTTTTGTTCCATGGTACCTCCCCACAAAACATAGAAAGGAAAGAATTTGCAGTAAAACGCGAAGAAACAATCACACCTAAGTCACGACTAGGCGGAACGCATGTTCTGACTAACCAGACAGTCAGGCACTGCGGAGGCTGGTGAAAAAAAAATCACATGAAATCAGCGTAAGGAAGCACTCTTGAGTTCTAAACTGCTACAGACAGTCCTTTAGACCATCTGTGTGTATGCTGTTACAAAGAATGGTGAACAGCAGTCAGGCAGCCTTTCGTAAGCCAAATATTTCTGTAGTAAATGCAAAGAGACGCTTTGGTCTTAAGAGAGTCGGCACTGGACAGACGATGACTGGAAACGAGTGATGTGGAGTGATAAATAATGATATATCCTGTGGCAGTGCGATGGAAGGGTTCAGGTTCTGACGAATACGTGGGGGTCGTTACCCAGCACCATGTGCCAATAGTGTGCCGCGCGGGATTAGCCGAGCTGTCTAAGGCGCTGCTGTCATGCACTGTGCGGCGGGTCCCAGCGAGTCCTCCCTCGGGCATGTGTGTGTTTGTCCTTGGGATAATTTAGCTTAAGTAGTGTGTAAGCGTAGGGACTGATGACCTTAGCAGCCAAGTCCCATAAGATTTCACGCACATTTGAACATTTTTTGTGCCAATAATGAATACGGACGAGTTGGTGTTAACGGGGTGATTGTCCTGATAGGCTGTGGTCTCCTTATTGCACTTAACAAGACGCTGAATGTGGAAGGATAAGAACACATTTTCTGCTATTTTGTTCTGCTTCCAGTAAAGGAACAATTGGGAGTGCACTATGTCATGAGTCATCATGTCGGAGGCAACGTTTTGTGGACAATAACATTCCTGCAATGGACTGGGGGCCCTGAGTCCCGACATGAAACCAACAGAACGCATTTGGGTTGAGTCAGAATGTCAACTTCGCTCCAGTTCTCAAGATCCATCAATGCCTTTTCCACTTTCGACTTTTGAGGACGAATGGGCTGCCATTCATCCATAGACCATCAGACAACTTATTGCAAGTGTCCCTAGCAGACCACAAGCTGCCATAAAGGTAGACACAGTCGATATTAATGGCCAGAATAGATGTCTAAATGATTTTCATCAAACACATTATGTTTAAAATGGGGGCAATTTCTACCGGCCTTGTGAAATAATGTTTCGGATGGTGACTACGTGATGCACGCACCGGCATGATGAATCCAATGGCGAGGTTGGCGATGATGACGGCGGTGAGCAGCTCCCAGAAGGAGGAGGCGAAGCGCATCCAGAGTGCGGAGCCCAGGAAGGGCAGCGCGCAGCTCAGCACGATGGGTCGGCGGCCGACGACGTCGACCAGCCAGGCGGACACCAGCGAGGGCGGGACGGTCGTGATCATGCCCACTGACGCCATCCACGAGCCCTCGTCCGCCGAGATGACGATGTGCGACGTGTTCTGCTGCAGCCGCGGGATCATCGGCGAGCTGAAGCCGATGAACAGCCCGCTCGTCAGGAACGCCAGCGTAGCTGCACACGTGTAACAGCCACCCTGTCATCTCGCGTCACAAATATTGTCTAGATGTTAAGTCTTACTCTTACAGGTTGGGAAAAGCAAAACTGGCCGGGAAAATATTTCATTCGCCTTAAAACAGTGGAAATCAGTATAAGGGCAGGGTTCCACGAAAGTAACATTATAGTGTCTGAAGCACTAATGTTCTAACATTCTGCGTGGTGTCTGTCTGTTCTAAGTCGTGTCTCCCTACCACTTTCGCGCAACGACGCTCTGAGCGCGTTTTTTAGGGAATTGACTAGTTTGGACCTGGGACCTGTTGCTGGTAAGGAGGCGCCAGACCACACATGACATGTAGAGTTCAGAAGAGTTCAATGAGACTAGCGATTATATAATCAAATACTTAATGATTTCAGCGTCAGCTCCACTGCACTCCCTGTAAAAGAATCTTAATACTAACTAAATTTAGTGGAAGGGGTTCAAGGCTTTCCTAATTTTTGTTAGCTAGTATAATAATGTCGATAAAGCAGTTAAGTTTACCATTGGAAACTTTATTATACTCACAAAACATTGTTTATAAATTGCACTATTGATAAAAGGAAATATTTTAAGACAGGATGATAAAAACCAACTCCGTTCAACAAAAATGTGAATGAATATTCCCTGAATGGGTTTCCAAGTTCTGCACTGGATCGAAGGATGACCTATGCCATATCACATCTATAATCTAGATGTAAGTTAAGTTTCATAAAAGAGAAAACTCCCAAAATGGTCTATAGTCACCCTCAATTATCTTTAATTGCTTATATAACTTGTCGTAAATTACAGTGGCTGATGTGGCTTCTCAATAATTATATAACAGAAAAATCATCGCGTTTCAGATTTTAACTTCACGTAGCAAATGTGAATACCATGAGCTTTAATTGACGATCGACACTAGTATTACGCAAAGGGGGATGTAACAGATGAGACTTCTGCAGTTCTGAGTGAAGCCTTATGCGCTCAAAAATGCGGCATCGCGTGCGTTCATCACCTTGTCGGTGTTTAGGCAGTACGAGGGGACGGCGGGCAGCACAGCGCCACGTACCTCACCGTCTCGGAAGCAACTCTCTCCTTACTACAATTTACCGAAGTTGGTTTAGAAAAAAGCTATTTGGCTGTGTTTTCAACTGACCAGTCAGGGTCTCAATGTTAACCTTAAGCTCCGCCTACAAAATTCTGTCTATCCAATGAGAAACGTTATACTTTTCGTGGTGGGGCAATGTTTTTAAAATTTGCAATGTAACAGAGACGCGAAAAAGTCTCACGCTAAAACTTGCCGCTGGTGTGGCCCTTTTAGTGTTATCGTAAGATCTGTACTGTTCTTCTGGAGGGCTCTATCTTTTAACATGGGCTGGGGGGTGGTATTGGCGGTCAGCTGGCGGCGTGGTTGTCCGTCCCTTATCGTAGGGCCTCCTAGCCTACACGATTCTGTTCTCGGCTTCTCGTTTCTCCCCTCGGAACTGCGTCTGTTTCACGGTGGGAACGTATGACATGCAATTAGGCGTTCTTGTGTTAGTCCGTGGTATTCCATTTGATCACTCGTTGATCGTAATACTTTGGTTAATTTAATGTCAGGATTTATTTGGAGCTATGTGACATACTGCCGGATTTGCTATCATGTCAGGGATTTCGTGGAAGGTGTTGGATTTCCCTGACTCCTTACAATGTATCTAAATTACAATGGAGATTTTTTTGTGGTTTTAGGGTGCACAACTACCGTGGTCATTAGCGCCCAGACTAAGTTATGAATGCACTGCGGGGCACAAGGTTAAAACAGCAACTAAAAAGGACAACACCATTAAAGGCACATTGACAGGCAAGGGATTAAAAGAAAACAGCATAATCAAATGTCCTTAGACAGGTTTGTCAAGTGGATAAAACGAAGAACACGAGCAGCTGCTCTTGGGTCATCCAGAGTACATGGCAGGACAAGATCAATGCGCAGTGTATCAAAATCCGGACAGGACGTTAAAATGTGGCGTACCGTCAGCAATTGCCGACATGGGCAGAACGGCGCCGGCGCAGCCGTCATCAGATGGCGATGGCTGAACCGGCAGTGTCCAATCCGTAACCGGGCCTAAACGACCTCCTCCCGCCGAGAAGGGCGTGAAGAGGTCGTCCAAGCCATGGGGAGAGGTTTCAAGGCCCGAAGCTTGTTTTCAGTAAGTGTAGACCAATCGGAATGCCACAGCGATAAAACGCGCTGATAAATGACCCTGCTAAAATCAGATGGAGGCACACAACAAGAAGCTGTCCGAGGCTGGAGGACCGCTGCCTTGGCCGCGGCATCTGCAGTTTCGTTCCCAGGGATACCAACATGGCCAGGAACCCACATAAAGGTAACCGGAGAACCGTCGTCCGCCAGCTGCTGAAGAGAGCGTTGGATCCGGTGTACGAAGGGGTGAACTGGATAGGGATCACTGAGGCTCTGGATGGCTCTCAGGGAATCATTGACATAAGCACAATGTCGGCGGCGGCGGATGTAAAGAACAGCCTGACAGAGGGCAAACAGCTCAGCTGTGAAGGCCGAACAATGGCCATGGAGCCGATATTTGAAACTGTGTTCCCCGACAATAAAAGAGCTCCCGACACTGTGATTGTTCTTAGAGCCATCTGTATAAATGAAGATCGTGTCAATGAACTTCGAACGAAGTTCGACAAACCGCGAGCGGTATACCGAAGCTGGGGTAACCTCCTTTGGGGGTGACCTGAGGTTAAACAGTCATGACGGAATTACAGTTTCTTTCGTAACGAGAGTAACAAAATAAGGTGTTTGCATTTCCCGTATGAAAATTCGTATGAAGGCACTCACTGTTCTGTTAGGCTATTGCACTGTTAGTACTTTGTCCAACCTCCGTTCTTCCAAATTATCTCAACAGTCCGCTTCGGCACTTATTTTGGTAGTGTTTGTAGTTCTTGCAGTGAAATTGCCACCCATTCTTTTCTTGTATCTTTCTTTTCCGCACATACATGCACTCAAATTGCCTTCCATTGCAATGAACACGCGTTGCAACTTTTTTCACAATAGTTTTTCCAGAGTTCACATTCGGAATACGTGTAAGTCTCAGCAAGACAGATGTGTCTCTATCATCAAACCAGTTTTTGGTTCTAAGAGAACCATACACAGATGCATTACCTTGTTGAAACATTAGACTTTCGTCCCCTAGATCCTCAAACATTCTTACTAATTTTGTCTTCAGAATATCAGTGTACATTTTAGAGTTCATTCTAGTGTTAATTAACGAAATTCGTGATTTACCTTCAGTGCGGAATGCTGCCCAGATCATAACGCTTACACCAGGAAAATTTCTGCTGATTCTTACCCGCCACTCTATTCTCAGATCATGCCAATAATACTGAGATCCATCCTGCCCTTCTTAATTAAACATTTTCTCACCACCGAAGACCATTTTAACCCATTCTGAAGTCCATGACATTTTTCAGGAAATTCTAACGTGACCTGCTTATGTTTGAGTCAAAATGCGAGTTTCTGCAGTCGTTTCTTAGGTTCAGGATGTTTGTCATCACCGAAGACCATTTTAACCCATTATGAAGTCCATGACATTTTTCAGGAAATTCTAACGTGACCTGCTTATGTTTGAGTCTAAATGCGAGTTTCTGCAGTCGTTTCTTAGGTTCAGGATGTTTGTCATGAGACAAAATTTGTCATCCACGACTGGCCGTTACTGGAAACTGCAAATTATCTAGAACTGAGAAGAATAACCGTTTGTGGCCCTTGATATGCCCAAAGGAACCCTTTCTACGCCTCAGATACTTTTCCGTTCTGCCCACATGATGCGCCCTATCTAACGAAATTATTAGCCACTGTACTTGAACAGTTCAGCTTTTCGGCAATTTGACGACTAGGTAGTCCCATTTCCCCGTGAGTCAAAAAAATGTTCAAATGTGTGTGGAATCTTATCGGACTTAATTCATAAGGTCATCAGTCCCTGAGCTTACACACTACTTAACCTAAATTATCCTAAGGACAAACACAAACACCCATGCCCGAGGGAGGACTCGAACCTCCTCCGGGACTAGCCGCACAGTCCATCACTGCAGCGCCGAGACCGCTCGGTTAGTCCCGCGCGGCTGACTTTCCATCACATGACAACTGTTTTCCGTATGGCACTGTCACAATTGTGGTTAATGTAAACAATGTTCAGTGTCACTAATGCTGTCTGTTTCTTATCTGCCGTAAAGCGCGTAGATCTGACTGCTTTTATACCAAGCTCCACTCGCTACCAACAGAATCGTTGATGTCTTGTAATATACTGTATTAATGACATCAAATGCGATACTATTTGACTACATTTGCCGGCATATTGAATTTCAAGCTATTGCTTATACATTCTCTCAACTATCCCAACAGACAATGTTAATGTTCTTGCAAATATCCGCGCTTCATACTGATTTCTAGTTTTGCATAGGCAAGCTAAATTACATCATCGTTATCCAGGGCAGACGGCGTTAGTTGGGTTGCCTTACTTGAGGTGCACGAAGTACTTTCAGGGCCACTTTATTTTGCCCACCCTGTACTTGAGAACTGTCAGTTACTGAACCTAAACTGCTTCTTATGTTGCAGTTGTGTACAGTAAAACAGTGCTGCCTCCGTACCCAATGTCACTAGTGAAACTGCACTCAACTCGGAAGTAGCTGGTTCGAATAATGGGCGAAGTAAGTTTCGCCTCCTCTATCTGATCAGAAAGGGGAATCGAGGTAGTGTCGTGAAGTTGCAGATCATCAATCTGTGTGCTGCAATGTCTTGGATTAAATTACGACCTACTTCATACTGTCTCATGGACTGACAGCATTTGATTTTGACGATTGTCATCTGTCTGTCGGGTGAAGATGTTAAGCCCGGCGTTCTCCTGTTCGTGAGGAAGAGGGTGCCAGCACCAAGTTTCTCACAATCCCTTCTCTCGTCATCAAGCAACAGAAACATCACACTACATTATCACAAAACTGTAACAGCCACCAATGCTTAAAAATACACTTTATACACAACTCCCATACACTGCGTGCAGGACGAAAACTCTTTCCGGTTAGGCCGCCGAAACTACCCCTCGTCTTCTCCTTGCCAATATTGACAAAAGACTGTCTTTTTCTTTCACAACTGAACTTGCTTCCACCGAACAATTTATATTAACAATATGCGAATTACTATCGAATTATGGCAAAATATGGCGGCTAGCAGGCAATGTTGACTTTTGATTGAGTCAAAGTTTCTAGCACAGGGAATGTTGTTGATTATGGACCTTTCAGTTTCTCCATTTCTTTTCCAACAAAATATATTTTCTTCTCAGACAATTATCTATAGTCAGAGCGCCAGTGCGTTGTGTAATTCCGTTTCTTTTCAAGCCACATTCCGCAAAGTTAGTATTGTGGCAAACAGAATCTCTTACCCTCTCGCATTATGATCATACTTCACCATCCGCTCACAATCATTCTGGCTATTTGCAGACAAGTGCACGTATCTATGCATATTCACAAAAAAATTTTCGCGTATTACAAAGTCTCTTTATGGGAAGAATGCCAGAATTTCGCTTTTTTATCAAGGTTTATGCCGTAATATAACTTTTGCACTGTTTCATGTGATTTTTACTGTCACTATAATATAATAACAACAATAATTATTATTTATGTCATTATTAATACCAGTATCAGTAGTACTTTTATTAAGATCATTAATTCCTATTCACTATTATTGCAAAAAGAAAGTGAAATATAATTAAATTCGGTTCAAGTCATCCTTTCTCTCATCTTATTAGAGTTATTAAAATTCATTTTATAATAATCACTAGATTATTAACAAAACTTCAATGTAAGAAAGATTCCATGTCTTAAAATATTCATCCATTTTCAGAGACGGTGCGAGGTCCGTAATGTAACCGGGTAGAGTAAATACAAAAAATAAAGTGAAATATATTATAAATGTTTTCCTTCTTCTTTTTTTCATTTCATGCCCGGTCAAAGTGAGCATATTTCATCATCTTAGACCTTTTTGTTCCTTACAGTCACCTAACAGCGAGCATGAAGGAGTGTGTGTGTGACTGTAATTGCAGTTATGCAGTTTGCCTTGTTGCAAAGAAGAGCTTCCTGAAAATCTTGATTGGAGCTACAGAATTCGATCGATTTTATTTTATTGTTGGTATACTGGTGTATCTAAAATGAGGGTGGCTAGGGGTTTCAAAGAGGAATACTATACATTACATTTATGTTCATGGACGGTAAGAACAACTTCTGGACGCCTGAGATCTAATCATGGCTATTTCAAGAAACATCTTCAATACAGTAAGGAATGTGAATGTAGGTCGTTGTTAATAGCAGCAGAACAACTCAGTTCGACGAGCACGGAGAAAACTACAAGCCGTGGTCATATGGGAGAAGCCACTCCACTTCCCAAGCGAGGCGATTTAGAAGAGTCACGGAAAGCCTAAATCACTATTCATGGACGAGGATTTGAGCCCTGTTCTCCCAAAAATTTGTCCACGATCGTAATTACCGCAACAACATACTAGGATTGACAATGCGGTAGCGTATCACTTACTTTCCAATATGTGCAGTAAAAACGAAGAATTTTGCATGTACGAAAGTTAGCTACGAGAACTGTTTGCTCTGTAAGTAGAAACCAGTGAGAAACTAAAAGTCAGCAAGTTTCGCTAAAGTTATGAGTGAATTCATGTTACTGATTCCAAACCTAAACTATTGGATTATGAAGATGGCAAGCCTATATATAGCATCCTATTTCGGGTCTCACGTGAGAAACGACTTCATTATTCCGGAACGTCATTGTATAGTCCAAAGTCAGGTTATATGTCGGGCGTAGTGGGAAGTTTTGCGGAAAGACTATACTAATCTAACAGGTGGTTGGCAGCCAACAGCGAATCAGCAGCATGCACCCAGAGACAGCTTTTTCATTCAGTATAATTTCATTGCCAGACGGCAGTTCTGTTGAGAGCTTTTGTTTATGTACTTGAGAGAGGATCTTGAGGAGATACTGGGCTCACTCTTTTCTAGTTGCAGGTGATGGATTCATCGAAGCTTTAGAGAAAACAGCACTAAGTTTCCATGCCATTGTTCCAACACTGAGCGAGGTAGCACAGTGATTAGCACATTGGACTCGCATACGGAAGGACGACGGTTCAAATCCTGGCCGGGTATCCTGATTTACTTTTTCCCGCGATTTCCCTTAATAGCTTAAGGAAAATGCCGGTATGGTTCCTTCGAAAGGGCACCGCCGCTTTTCTTCTCCATCCCTCCCTAATCCGAGCTTGTGCTCCCTCTTAAATGACCTCGTTGTCGACGGGACGTTAAACCTGCTCCTCCTTTGTTCCCACGTGGTTGACTGACGAACTTAGGGAACATTTTGGTCACATGACTGCATGACTCTGATGAAAATTTCGACCCCATTTTTGAGGCTGCCTAATATCCAAAAGAACTTTTTTACAAAACAACTAATCATATTGCCAAGCACAGATAAGTGATGAAGGGAAAAAAAGAGTCTTCTGTGTGGCCGAGCAACTAAGATCATTAGAAACCGAGAAAGATACCTGTTTGAGGGTAGCTCAGTAGATGTAAAAGAATTATTGTCACAGATTTTATTTTATCGAAAATAAAACTTCCTTACAGGTTCGTAAAACACGAGTGCAGCAGATAATACACTGCACTAAGAACTAACATAGGAGTACTACACAAGAAGCACACAGGATGAACAAGAACAGCGCCGACAAACTCTCAGAGCTGCTACGATAGACCAACACAAGAAAGTAACGTCTATTAAACATAGATTTTAAAATGCGTGCCTAAAAGGTATGAACGGTTGTTCAGTAAAAAGAGACGTGTTTCACAGTGCGCATAGCTCTTAATATATGGAGTTTGGAGCACATTTTTTTTCTTTCTTTTCGTCCATATCACATCTCAAAATATAAAAAGTAAAGATTCAGTAGAAGAGATGTGCCTCAGAGTAATAAAGATGAATAAATAGCCATAGCTAATAAGGTAGCATTTTAGAGCCCATGTTTGCTAGACTTTTTTTTTTCTTGTTTCGGCCCATACTACCATCTCTGACAGTTTGTCAGTGGAGTTCCGGTTCACCCTGTATACATTTATGCTTAATAAACACTTCACACAAGTAATCACATACAGTTCATTAGTCCTTGTTATAACCGAGCGAGGTGGCGCAGTGGTTAGCGCAAAGGACTCGCATTCGGGAGGACGACGGTTTATTCCCGCGTCCAGACATCCTGGTTTAGGTTCCCCGGGATTCCCCTAAATCGGTTCAGGCAAATGCCGGGATGGTTCCCTTGAAAGGGCACGGCCGACTTCCTTCCTTAATCCGATGAGACCGATGACCTCGCTGTTTGGTCTCTTCCACCAAATCAACCATCCACGTCGTTGTTATAAGAAATGATAACCCACTGATAATGAAGAAGGAATTTATATAGCTAACGAGGACAGAAAAGTGTTGTTTATTCAATGAAACTACAAATCTTTCTTCGCATGAAAAGCAATAACCCCTATCAAATGTCTCACATGCGAAAAATTATCTCTTTTCGATGTAGAGCCAAGTCCGGTTAATACAAATAAACGCCTACGAGTTATACTGAAGAGACAGAGCCAAGATGTTATTTGTTATTGCCATGGTCGAATGGCTTTCTTATATTTACTAGGGGAACATCTTAAAATATTTCATTTTCCTTACGAGTGTCTGTTTCGGTGCGCAACAGCATATGCCTAAAATCTACTTTCCAATACTAATGAGATAGGAATGTATATTTTTATGAATGCAGATTTTAAAGCTGAGCCAGTCGACCTTAAACTATAAGTATTGGAATCGATTCACATTTCTGCATACAATTACTGATCTGTCAAGAATTATTCATATTACTAGAGCAGTTTACTTGCGAGAGATATTCCAGTTCAACTGCAATAATACTGAATTAATACTGCTAATGTATACAGCTAACTTCGCTTAAAACTGTTACTGGCATCAACTTTCATTTGAATAAAGCGAGGCACGAATTGTGTGACAGTAATAATATTATCGACGACCGTAATACACACAACAGCAGCAGCAGCAACAGTAACGACAGTAAAAGATTAGATTATTTGAACAGAAATTGATAGGCGTTTAGGAGAACATTCTTGGTCCTTTAATATCATCTTTGTACGCAGCGCGCGATGGTATGCTTGGCGTTCTCTACCTGCAAACGCAGCCGGCCACTGTAGAGGAACGCGTGATACTTGAATCCCAAACATGGTACTAGTGCATCGTAGCTACAGACTTATTTTTATATGCAACTGTGCCTCCACTTCACCAGCTGTCAACGATAAGAGGAAATCAGAAACGACTTTTTTATCGCGTTTCATCGATCACAACGTAATGCGATATCATATAATGTTTAGACACTGGGAAAGTCCGACATTTTTCAGAAGAGACCTGTAACACCGAATCTTTTAGCTGCCCAGCGCAGCCTTTTCAACCATTGCTGGGTGAGAAAGTGTCTCGGAAACTGACAAACGGTTTTTGAAGTTTTCAGTTAGACGGAAAGTCATCTTTGTCACAAGAAACCTTAGAACAGATTAATGGGGCCTTCTAAGGGCATTCTAGCGTATTGTGAACTAGTAAAGTAACAGTTTTTGTCAATAAACCGCGTAAGGAAACAAACTTAGTCAGCTCTTAAAAGTAGCTATACTTTAAACATGTCGCCTTGCAAGATATAAGTTGTGTTAATGAATGAATCGCGGACATTACTAAGAACGTATTAAAATAATTTGATTCTAACCTGAAACTGACATGGCGATAAGCGACGCGTCATATTTCTGTATTCCCAGCAGATTTTTACACCGCTCCTCACAAGCGACTATTGACCAAATTGCGTGTCTATGTAGGATCGCCTCAGTTGTGCCACTGGATTAGTTATCTCTTATCAGATAGGTCAAGCTCCTAGATACCGACGGGAAGTCATCTAGGGAAAGCGAAGAGACATCTGTGGTTCCACTCGGAAGTGTTACAGGTACTCTGCTTTTCTTAATCTATATAAACAATTTAACAGACGATATGATCATCCCTCTCTGTTTTTGCAGATGATGTTCTCGGTTAACGCCTGTTTAAGCAACCAAAGGATCGAAACGAACTACAAAATGATTTATACAAGATATCTGTGTGGCTAGTAAAGTGGCAGTTCACTTTAGAGGATAAAAAGTGAGATGCCTCGACATGAACACAAAGAACTCTTTTTTAATTATTTATTTCAAGTTTATGCTATCAGTCACTTTTTATTTTATGCTTAATCTAACATAATGCAACGCGTTTTGAATATGTTCTGTTCATCTTCAGGCGTTTATACATACATACAAACATATAGAGAAATCTTACACAGAAGTAAAAATCAGCTTCAGCAGCAACAACAACCTAAGTAGGAAGCTTATTCACAATATAAAACCACCAGATACAAGTCTTGATGCATCTGGCATTTACAAAAAATACCTGCAGCCAATGTAATAAATATTATATCGGCCAAACAGGCAGAAATTTCAGAACCCGATTCAACGAACATTTAGACTGCTACAGGCTTGATAAATGTAACAAATCAGCAGTAGCAACTCACATTAAAGACACAGGCCACCCCTTGAAAATCGAAGACAACCTCGAAATTTTGCACAAAACAGGAAGAAGTAGAAGAATGGAGATCATGCAAGAAATGGAAATTTTCACAGATAACACAAAGCATGGAGATAACATTCTTAATCAAATAACCGAATTCAAAAACTCAAAATTCTTTAACAGTCTTAAGCCAGTTCTATCTCAATAGGTTCAAGATACGTCAATGTAAATAATTGACTAAAAATCTGGCAGTACCAAGAATATCGATACAAAACCTTGATAATTTATACAGACTCAAATGCTATAGTCCTCCATCTTGTGTTGTGCGTATGACATCGAAGTAATTTCTGCAGTGTATTACGTTGGCAATCAGTGACAAACAACAGCTCCGCCATTACACCAGTGATGCAAGTGAAGCAGCAAGATGACGAAATTGTAAGTGATCAACTGTCATATAAAAGCCTTTCACACTATTTTCGTAACACATAACTGATGCAATTCTATCTGCATCCCATACAGGCTGTGATATACACAGTCAACCACAAGGAAGAAAACGAGCAGAAGACATCACTGATTTCGATTTCTAGCCATACACTGCCCCCTCCTTCCCCTCAAATGTCACACCAGCAGCTACAGTAAAAAAAAAAAAAAAAAAAAAAAAAAAAAAAAAAAAAAAATGGACAAAGAGTTCTAGATTAATCTAGTTTAAGACTGTTTAATTTCAGTAACCTTTCTCTATATGTATGTATAAACGCCTGAAGAGGAACAGAACATGTTCTGAACGCGTTACATTATGTTAGATTAAGCATAAAATAAAAAGTGACTGGTAGCAGAAACTTGAAGTAAATAATTATCCCACACAGTCACGGTGCACGAACATAGCCATTATGGCTGAAAATAACAAAGAACTCTGTTCGAAAACACGACAAATGACACAAATTTAAAGGTTGTCGATTCAACTAAATATACGGTGCTACGATTACCAACTTAAATTGAAACCATCACATAGAGAAGTTTGTATGGAAGGTGCACAAGAGGCAGCGTTTTATTAGCACAACACTCAGAGGCCGCAACAAGTCTACTAAGGACACTGCATATATTGCGCTTGTCCGGCCGTTTCTGTAGATTGCTGCGCGGTATGAGAACATTACCAGACAGGTTTGACGAAGGACGTAGAGAAAGTTCAGAGATGGGCAGTTAATTCTGTATTATCGCTAAATAGGAAGTGAGCGTCACATATATGGTACACGGTTTGGGGTGGCAATCATTAGAACATCTACATTTAGACCTACTTGACTAGATTTTCATGTTCTCTCGGTCACTAAACGCAAACTATTAATCTTAAAGAAAAAGGAACAGAAGCTTTTTGCAGGAAATTTAACGTAGTTAAATTTTGTTCTGGGGTGGGTTTTGGATAGAGGCGGTAGCTTTTGAGTTATTTAAGAAAAACATACAAAAGTGACCTTCAAACGCAACCCTACTGCCACACTCAGCCCCTACCGGTCAGCATTTCTAGTATGTTGTTCACGGTACTCCGTCCTACCACTGAACAAAAATTTGCGACTGCACGAATTATTTCCAGCATTTGATCTTCTTTGGCCTAAATTGAGTGACCTTATTACGCCACCTGATTAGGCAAGCACTTACAAATAGTAAAACCGACGTTAGTGCAAATTTTACCAAAGAATTTCATGAATTTTAACAGCATAAATTGGACATTTACGTCGCTGTATTTGCCAGGTCTTCTGACTGCGAAACAACTTTTCTTGTAGGAGTTAAGTTTGGATCGAATTGTAAACGTCATTAGTTTTAGCGTAACGTTTACAAAAGTAGTTTTTCTTTCATATTCTGACGGGCAGGTTTAAATTAACACTGTTAACGAAATAACCGACGGTGCCGGAGCCTTAACAGCGCAATTCGAAAAAAAGGCGAATATCGGGAATAGTTCGCGTAGTTGGAAACTTTTGTTTAGTGGTGGGAGGAAGTACAACGAACTATAACTAGAGATCGTGGTTGGTCAGGAATTAGTGTGGGGGTGGAGGTGCGTTTCAAGGTAATTTTTGAATAAATCAAAACCGTGGCCTCCAGTTAAGATTTTCCCAATACAAAACGTAGCTACATTAAATTTCCTAAAAAGATATTGTTCATGTTTTCTATAAGAGCAATAGTTTGCACGTAGCGAGCGAGAGTATATGAAAATCTCGCACGTGGTTTTTGAAGGCAAGATACAGAATTGAGGGTGCATAAAACGACATCGTTATCGACATCAAAACCTTCCTGTATATAGTTGCTGAGTATGTCATAGTAGGACGACACATTAGGACCAATCAACGTGTTCGTCCATCATTCACTCATGCCTGGTTTCTTCTCTATGTTCATCGGAACAGCATTTACAGTTTCCTACGTGTGGCTATGAGTCCTGAACCGGAAGCTGATGCAACCCACACCTTGCTTTCATGTCCTAGACTTCACTGTGAGCGGTTGGAATTTTCGAAGACACCGCTGCGTATGGAATACCACCTTCTGAATCGACCTGTGCTCTTTTATTCACTAAGGACTTTGCTCAAAAATATTGAGAAAAATCTGTTGGTTTTAACAGTATGTATGTTTCATTTTTATGTCCTGCTTGTGATAATATTTCCGAAATGATGTAAAGTTAGAAATGAAATCTCTCTAATTTTGTTTTAGCACTATTTATCAACAATTTATTGTGGACACCATTGTGATAGTTAGAGCTCTTATATCCATAAACATGCATTTATATTTTCTCTTCATGCGGCTCAGTGTCCAGTGTAATGACGTTTCTTAGATGACAAAATAGAGTACACATTCTGGAGGACCAATGAATTTTAAAGAATGCATTGTTGACTTTTGAGTCACTGACATGGGAAAGGTCGTAGCTGCCAAAAATAGAAATGTTGAGGTTTCGCATCGAGAAGTTAGCATGAGGCCATTCCAGTGGCAAAGAGAAGGTAGTATGTCTAGATATAATCAAACTTGTCTGATAGCGTAGTCGGTAGAAAAAAATGGTTCAAATGGCTCTGAGCACTATGGGACTTAACATCTGTGGTCATCAGTCCCCTAGAACTTAGAACTACTTAAACCTAACTAACCGAAGGACATCACACATATACATGCCCGAGACAGGATTCGAACCTGCGACCGTAGCGGGCATGCGGTTCCAGACTGAAGCGCCTAGAAACGCATGGCCACACCGGCCGGCGTAGTCGGTAGATAACAAGTTGTATGTACAGAGCTGTTGTCGCGGACAAGGTGGTATGTCCTTTTGTAGTCTCTCGGCAACAGAGCGTACCTAGATGTGATGGTAACAAATAGCAGTGTTTGTTGTAATACAGATCTGCGTTTACAAATCAATATGCCATCAAAATCCCTTTCATTTAGAATGGTAATTTGTTATAGGGCACTCGGTATCATTGTGAAGAGTAAAAAGAGATGCAAGAGGATTCCAGAAAACTGCAGAAATGATTCGAAGTGGTAAAGATGAAAGGCCTAATTATGTGATTATGATGCAGGATGAGGACTTCTTTGACATTTCTGCAGAATGTGACGAGTTTGTGAATACAACTCCTTTAAAAATTAGCTCCCTCAACTGTATTAGACTGTCAAAAAGTAATTTTCCAGAATAAAAGGAAACAAGAGTCACTGAATGACATTGAAATGTGGATGGTGCACAGAATTTTTTAAAAAGGACTGTCATTCAGGTCAGTCACTAGTTTGCAGCCCTTGTAACGCCTTATAAGATAACCATTCATCCTGATTTCTTTTTCATTCCAAGCAGTATCTGTAATAATGTCAGATAATGTTAGCGACACTAATTTGTAAATTTGTTTCTTTCGTTCCCCTGATAATTCTTCTTTTTTGCAATTACTACTTTTCCCACATCAGTGCCTCATTTAGAGACTGCAGTATGCTTTTCCCAAACATTTAAGGTGCATCTTAATTCTCCTTCCTCCTTCCCTCTTTAGTAGTCATTCCTTTCATGTTTACAATAATATTCAATGGCGGAAATGGGAACTGTTCACAATGAACACTTGGATTGAATTCTATCAAACTGATGCTTTGCTGCTTCCATTTCTGTGTTATATCTTGATTAAAATTTCACCCTCTGCGAATTCATTGTTTGAACAAGAAAAAAGGAATGCCCACAGATTAACAAATGTGTGAGTACGTGATACCTGCTCGTTGTGTCTAACGGTAATGGAACTTTCCCAGTGGAGATCGCAACACAGCAAATCCTAACGATATGCACGTGCAGCTTATAGCCGACTTTTGGTCTTCAAGAAAGCTCGAATCTTTGGCAAGAGGGATATGGTAGCGTCGTACAGACAGACTGCAGAGGAGGTTGGCTGTAGTGCGGAACTAGTGGTGACGAGTTGGTTTCAGAACAGTTGTGGTAAGGTTTGCAGGCGTGGGTCCTTCCTTAAGTATTACACCATGAGTAGATAATAGAGCTGTTTGACGGAATATGACGAATAGATAGATTACAGCAGCTAGGATCCATGAAGAGGCTACAGGGGGAATGTCAAAACGAAACAACTGGGAAAAGACCACCGGAAGTTGCGTTGAGATCTGATTTTGTCCTGCATTGTGTATTGCTGACACCACAACACAGAAAACAGAATTGTAAGGTACAAAAACAGAATCAAATGGTACACCGAGTGATATTCTGTGGTACTCAGCGAAGAATTTCGCTTTCGTTTGTGGCTGCCAGATCGAGGTCAATGTATCGTTAGACACTCTGGTGGAAGGGTCAGAGGAAGCAGCGCCTGTAGAGACCATAATTCACTAGCTCCTCCAATTATCGTGTGGACAGGTGAGAAATGCTGGAACAAGCAACAGCGCAGATATAGTATATGATGAAGGGAAGCTGAACGCTCGTGAATGTGTAGGAAGATTGGTAAAACCTGTGATCATATTTATCATGTCCTTTATAACAGCTGGCATATGCCAGAGGGATTACGCAGATTCTTGGCCAGTTGCACAACCCTCTCATTTGCCACTCGTAGAGAATGTCTGGTAAGCGATGGGAAAAATGTGTACTTTCGTACCAGCCGTCAACCATAAATATCAGTACCTGCAACATTATTTTTTTTTTAGACATGCCCAGAAATTCCTCGAGATGACTTTTGGAGACAGTTTTCTTCCTTACTACAACGAGTACAAGAGTACACATATACAGACGGAAGAGGCCAGTGAACATTTGTGCCAAGACCAGGATTCGAAGCTGTGTTTTAGATTGAGGAAGCAGGTATGTTAGGATGTGCAGCTGTGCAAAGCTTTGCTTGGTTGCCTAGTGATCAGGTCACCTGCCCAGTGGGCATGAAAGCGGGGTTCGAATCCCGAACTAGGTACAAGTTTTCATTTATCGCTTCAGTTTCCATATAAACATCATAGATGTTTGAGACTTGAAAAAGTCTCTGGAACCACATAGTTTCGTTTGATTAAAGCATCTATGCCTGGGTTTCAGACAGGATCCCTCGTTTCGTTCGATGATGAGGTGTTATTCCAATACAGTTGGAGAGTCTCCACAAAGCTGTTCGAGTTTACGGGGAGCACCAAGTGGGTTGAGGTGAGAATGAGAGTTTGGACCCAGGAGGGAGGCGTGCCAGGGTAGTCTGTGCAGGTGTGAAAAGCCACTGTGACAAGGTGGCGTAGTGATTAGGAAGCCGGCACGGTAGCTCAGCGTGTTCGGTCAGAGGGTTATCTGCCCTCTGTAATAAAAAAACTGAGTTAATCGATCAACAACGAACTTAAATGGATGTCTTTCGACGTCCGCCTCGAGCAGATGCACCGAACGAAAGCGAACAAAATAAGATTAAAAAAAAGGGCATCTGTCCAGTGAGCAGGAAACCCAGGTTGAAATCTCGGGCTTGGTTCAAATTTTCATTCATCAATTCGGTCTGCTTACACACATCATAGATGTTTTAGACTTGAGAAGATATCATGAATCATACAGTTTCATTTGAATACAAGAGGGTTGGTGATTAACGCAACCAGCCGCAATAGCCGTTAAAATGCTTTATTTCAACACCAGAATAGATTTCGAGCTACCATGACCATCTTTATGTGGGTAGATTTCTAACATTTCTATTTACATTGATGTTTTGGTAAGAAACATGTCCCCTGCTCCTGCAGTATCTTCCGGTGAACGGAGATTCTTTCTTTGTGTTTCTTATGTTTTTCAAGGTCGATGTATAAGGTGTTGCATTGGAGACAGCACAGACATTGTAAATAAGTCACTGGGCAACACATAATAACATTCTTAATGCTAATTCGAGGCCATACACCAGCATTACAGTCGATGTTTTTGCAACGGTGGTGTTGCGCGACAGCTCATGCATCATTCTTGAAAACAGTACGAATCACAACGAAGCGTACCGCCGTCTACTGAAAGGTATTGCAGAAGCAGTGGACATACTGCTTCTCAAAACAAGGTAACTAGAAATGTTAGCCATCTCAGGGTGGGCATGATAGTCCGAAACCGGTTTAACAGTAATTGTGGCTGGTTGCCATAAGCGACCGCCTAGATCACAAGATCAGATATCAATAAAATAACATTGAATACAATAATTTTCACGTGCACGTACCGATCACATTTCATACTAATACTCAGATGTTAAGTCCCATAGTGCTTACAGCCATTTGAACGATACTAATACTGATGACAGATATGGTTCTGAATTTAGAAGAAGTTTATTCATTTAGTATCCTTTATGTCACGAACATTTGCACGAATTTTGGCAAATATTGGACTGTTGATTCATACTGCAACCACTTTCCATTTCCTGCAGTGTACTTCAACTGGTTAATCTCAATCTGCCACGTGTGGTAGCCGCACGGTCGGGGCCGCCTTGCCACGGTTCGCACAGCTCTCCCCGTCGGAGGTTCGAGTCCTCCGTTGGGCATGGGTGTGTGTGTTGTCCTTAGCGTAAGTTAGATTGAGTCGTGTGTAAGCCTAGCACTTTTGATCCCACAGAACGTACCACAAAAATTTGATGTATCACATGCGGCATAAATTGTGTTCTGGATATAGTCAGTGTTCACTTTTATCTCCGATATATTTAGATGCATACAGAGGGTACCTTTGTTAAAGAGACAAGTACCACGTGTTAACAGGGTGCTTTAACGAACATGTGATAAACGAACTACGTGACTGGGAACATACAACTTGTTCCATGAAATTTCGGGAGATCTGCCAGATGTCAGTAACTTGCTACCACGATATTTCGGCATCTTCAGGTGTATACTCCTGACAGAACAGTGAACATGCGCTGCGGCAACAAGGGTCACTGAGCATTCGCCGGCGGAGCCTTAAGTGGGCAATCATCTTTGAAAATTTTAAAATAAATAATTTTTTTCCTTAAAATGGTCTCTGATATGTCTACTTTATTGCAGTGTTCATCCCACATTCGCCAGAAACTGCATTATCGAGCTACAAGGTGATTTGTGAAAAAATGTCACCGTAAACCAGAAAACCATTCACAGCAGGAACAAAAAAATCGACATCACAAGGACAGCATAATACGCATTATGGAAATTATGAACGTGCTGCCCTTAATCGAGCAGGTAGGTTAGAAAATTTAAAAGGGGATAGGTTAAAGATAGATATAGTGCGTATTAGTGAAGTTCGTTGGCAGGAGGAACAAGACTTTTGGTCAGGTGAATACAGGGTTATAAATACGAAACCAAATAGGGGTAATGCAGGAGTAGGTTTAATAATGAATAAAAAAATAGGAGTGCCAGTAAGCTACTACAGACATCATAGGGAACGCATTATTGTGGCCAAGATAGATACGAAGCCCACACCTACCACAGTAGTAGTTTATATGCCAACTAGCTCCGCAGATGACGAAGAGATTGATGAAATATATGATGAGATAAAAGAAATTATTCAGGTAGTGAAAGGAGACGAAATATTAATAGTCGTGGGTGACTGAAATTCGAGAGTAGGAAAAGGGAGAGAAGGAAACATAGAAGGTTAATATGGATTGGGGGTAAGAAGTAAAAGAGGAAGCCGCCTGGTAGAATTTTGACAAGACAATAACTTAATTATAGCGAACACTTGGTTCAAGAATCGTAAAAGAAGGTTGTATACATGGAAGAATCCTGGAGATACTAGAAGGTGTCAGACTGGTTATATAACGGTAAGACAGAGATCAGACAAACGTGTGGTTCCTGAAGAGGAGCAGCACCCTTTTCAGTAGTTGCAGGGGCAACAGTCTGGATGATTGACTGATCTGGCCTTCTAACACTAACCAAAACGGCCTTGCTGTGCTGGTACTGCGAACGGCTGAAAGCAAGGGGAAACTACAGCCGTAATTTTCCCCGAGGGCATGTAGCTTTACTGTATGGTTAAATGATGATGGCGTCCTCTTGGGTAAAATATTGCGGACGTAAAATAGTCCCCCATTAGGATCTCCGGGCGGGGACTACTCAAGAGGATGTCATTATCAGGAGAAAGAAAACTGGCATTCTACGAATCGGAGCTTGGAATGTCAGATCCCTTAATAGGGCAGGTAGGTCAGAAATTTTAATAAGGGAAATGGATAGGTTAATGTTAGATATAATGGGAATTAGTGAAGTACGGTGGCAGGAGGAACAAGACTTCTGGTCAGGTGACTACAGGGTTATAAACACAAAATCAAATAGGGATAATGCAGGAGTAGGGTTAATAATGAATAGGAAAATAAGAGTGCGGGTAAGCTACTACAAACAGCATAGTGAACGCATTATTGGGACCAAGATATATACAAGAAAAGAAGGTTGTATACATGGGAGCAGCCTGGAGGCACTGACAGGTTTCAGATAGATTATATAATGGTAACAGAGAGCTTTAGTAACCAGGTTTTAAATTGTAAGACATTTCCAGGGCTAGCTGTAGACTCTGACCACAATTTATTGGTTATGAACTGTAGATTAAAACTGAAGAAACTGCAAAAAGGTAGGAATATTAAGGAGATGGCACCTCGATAAACTGCCTAAACCAGAGGTTGTAGAGAGTTTCAGGGAGAGCATAAGGGAACAATTGTCACAAATGGGGGAAAGAAATACAGTAGAAGAAGAATGGGTAGCTCTGAGGGATGAAGTAGTGAAGGCAGCAGAGGAACAAGAAGGTAAAAATACGAGGAGTAGTAGAAATCCTTGGGTAACAGAGGAAATATTGAATTTAATTGATGAAAGGAGAAAATATAAAAATGCAGTAAATGAAGCAGGCAAAATGGAATACAAACGTCTCAAAAATGAGATCGACAGGAAGCGCAAAATGGCAAAGCAGGGATGGTTAGAGGACAAATGTAAGGATGTAGAGGCTTATCTCACTAAGGGCAAGGTAGATACTGCCTACAGGAAAATTAAAGAGACCTTTGGAGAAAAGAGAACGACTTGTATGAATATCAAAAGCTCAGATGGAAACCCAGTTCTAAGCAAAGAAGGGAAAGCAGAAAGGTGGAAGGAGTATTTAGAGGGTCTACACAAGGGTGATGTACTTGAGGACAGTATTATGGAAATGGAAGAGGATGTAGATAAAAATGAAATGTGAGATATGATACTGCGTGAAGAGTTTGGCAGAGCACTGAAAGATCCGAGTCGAAACAAGGCAGCGGGAGTAGACAACATTCCATTAGAACTACTAACAGCCTTGGGAGAGCCACTACTGACATAACTCTACCATCTGGTGAGCGAGATATATGAGATAGGGGAAATACCCTCAGACTTCAAGAACAACGTAATAATTCCAATCCCAAAGAAAGAAGGTGTTGACAGTTGCGAAAATTACCGAACTATCAGTTTAATAATAAGTCAAGGCTGCAAAATACTAACGCGAATTCTTTACAGACGAATGAAAAAACTAGTAGAAACTGACCTCGGGGAAGATCAGTTTGGATTCCGTAGAAATATTGGAAGACGTGAGGCAATACTGACCCTACGACTTATCTTAGAAGCTAGATTAAGGAAAGGCAAACCTATGTTTCTAGCATTTGTAGACTTAGAGAAAACTTTTGAAAATGTTGACTGGAATACCTTCTTTCAAATTCTGAAGATGGTAGCGGTAAAATACATGGAGCGAAAGGCTATTTACAATTTGTACGGAAAAGCAGATGGCAGTTATAAGAGTCGAGGGACACGAAAGGCCGGCAGCGGTGGTCTAGCGTCATCTGCAAAAAACCGAAGACGGCTGCTCAAATTGTCTCCCAAATCGTATATATAGATAAGGAACAGCAAAGGGCCTATAACACTACCTTGGGGAACGCCAGAAGTTACTTCTGTTTTACTCGATGACTTTACTTTACTACGAACTGTGACCTGTCTGACAGGAAATCACAAATCCAGTCACATAACTGAGACGATATTCCATAAGCACGCAGTTTCACTATGAGCCGCTTGTGTGGTACAGTGTCAAAAGCCTTCCGGAAACCCAGAAATACGGAATCGAGCTGAAATCCCTTGTCAATAGCACTCAGCACTTCATGTGAATAAAGAGCTAGTTATGTTTCACATGAACGATGTTTCCTAAACCCACGTTGACTATGTGTCAATAGACTGTTTCCTTCGAGGTAATTCATAATGCCGGCCGGTGTGGCCGAGCGGTTCTAGGTGCTTTAGTGTGGAAGCGCGAGACTGCTACGGTCGCAGGTTCGAATCCTGCCTCGGGCACGAATGTGTGTGGTGTCCATGGTTAGTTAGGTTTAAGTAGTTCTAAGTTCTAGGGGACTGATGACCACGGATGTTAAGTCCCATAGCGCTCACAGCCATTTGAACCATTTTGGGGCACGAAAGGGAAGCAGTGGTTGGGAAGGGAGTGAGACAGGGTTGTAGCCTCTCCCCGATGTTATTCAATCTGTATATTGAGCAAGAAGTAAAGGAAACAAAAGAAAAATTTGGAGTAGGTATTAAAATCCATGTAGAAGAAATAAAAACTTTGAGGTTTGCCGATGACATTGTAATTCTGTCAGAGACAGCAAAGGATTTGGAAGAGCAGTTGAACGGAAACGACAGTGTCTTGAAAGGAGGATATACGATGATTATAAAAAAAAGCAAAACGAGGGTAATTGAATGTAGTCGAATTAAGTCGGGTGATGCTGAAGGAATTAGATTAGGAAATGAGACACTTAAAGTAGTAAAGGAGTTTTGCTACTTGGGGAGCAAAATAACTGATGATGGTCGAAATAGAGAGGATATAAAATGTAGACTGGCAATGGCAAGGAAAGCGTTTCTGAAGAAGAGAAATTTTTTAATATCGGAATAGATTTAAGTTTCAGGAAGTAGTTTCTGAAAGTATTTTTATGGAGTGTAGCCATGTGTGGAAGTGAAACATGGACGATAAATAGTTTGGACAAGAAGAGAATAGAAGCTCTCGAAATGTGGTGCTATGGAAGAATGCTGAAGATTAAATGGGTAGATCACATAACTAATGAAGAGGTATTGAATAGAATTGGGGAGAAGAGGAGTTTGTGGCTCAACTTGACTAGAAGAAGGGACCGGTTATTAGGATATGTTCCGAGACATCAGGACATCACAAATTTAGCATTGGAGTGCACCGCGAAGGGTAAAAGATGTAGAGGGCGACCAAGAGATGAATGCACTAAGCAGATTCAGAATGATGTAGGTTGCAGTAAGTACTGGGAGATGAAGAAGCTTGCACAGGATAGAGTAGCATGGAGAGCTGCATGAAACCAGTCTCAGGACTGAAGACCACCACAACAACACGGGCGGGTCTGTTCAGGAAGTTGCCTTAGCGATCTTAAATTACGTATAGCACTTGGAGCTTTTGTGATATACATCAGTTCACTTGTTCAAATTTAGTATCACGTCCTTGTATGGGGTGCATGAGAAGAAAATGGACATAGATCGCGAGAAAATAACAAAGACAATTTTAATGGTATTTCGTGGTACAGCACTCACCTGTATTCTAAATTTTTATTTTACGGTAAGTTTTACTTCTTTTAAATTGAATATCCTGCATTATCCAAGTCAAAAAGGGGAAACTGAAAATACTGCAATGAGGGAATGCCATGGTATTAAGTAACTACTTGTGCAAAGGTAAACATTAGTTACACCTCACTCGCCCAAACGTGGTTTCACAAACTGTTGATAACGTTGAAAGCTGACAAGACAAAATATAAGGAAGGATGGTTTATAAAATACAGACGAATATATGCCTGTAATCCTAAGAGCAAGCTACGCATCGAAGTAATCGAGCATAAGATTTGACAAGATGTACACTACTTTCCAAAAACATTGAAGCATGGAGAAGCAGAAGGAAGCACCAAATGAAAATTCGCGGATTGAGAAGATATATCATGTTATGTGAGTGATTGCAAAATCGAGTCAAATTTGTGTCAGCCATCTTATTAGTATGAGGTTGCACCCCCCTTTCCCTCCCCCGCCCTGATCCGGATAAATGCACTACTTCGTTTGGGAAAGGTATTGTAAAGCCGTTGTATCAGCTCTTGAGGCACATTGGTGAACAAATGTTGAAACTGGCCGTTGATATAGCAGCCGTGGCTACTGCACTAGGGTGGAGTTGACGTCCCAGCTGGTAACACACATGGTCTATCGGGGACGGACCTGGGAAACTTAGTGAGCACAGGAGTAACTCAACATCATGCAGTCACTTCTTAGTGACTCGTACCATGTGAGGATGAGCATTATCCTGGCGAACATGGCACCTCGGCCGGCCGAAGTGGCCGAGAGGTTCTAGGCGCTTCAGTCTGGATCCGCACGACCACTACGGTCGCAGGTTCGAATCCTGCCTCGGGCATGGATGTGTGTGATATCCTTAGGTTAGTTAGGTTTAATTAGTTCTAAGTTCTAGGGGACTGATGACCTCAGAAGTTAAGTCCCATAGTGCTCAGAGCCATTTGAACCGTAGTGCTCAGAGCCAATAGCACCTCGATACTGTGGCATTAGAGCTAATACATTAGGGTGGAGGATGTCCGGACGTACCGCTGTGCCGTCACATTTTCCTCAGTCACTACCACGCATGACCTGAAGTCATACTCGATGGTTTCCCACAGCACACCAGCAGTAACTGTTGTGTCCCTGTTACATATAAACCGCCCTTACTGAAAAAGAGTTTATTCACATTGCCCATTTCCGTTGCTCTAGAACCATGTTCAAATCTGCAATTTCGGTTACAGGAGTCACCAGTCCACACACAGCAACCTTCACATCCTGCGTGATGTGAAGCAGCATGTGACTGTTGCTGTGTGTAGACGGGTTCTCCTGTAACCGAAATTGCAGATCTGGAGATGGTTCTAGAGGAACCGAAACCGGTCATATGAACAAACATTTTTTGCAATAAAAACGGATTATAAGCAACATTGTATAAAAAGTGATTACGGTATCCCATCAGACATTATGTCTGTTTTTACAAAGTTGTCTCCCTCTCCAAAACATTGGAAGACTGGGATGTCTCGCCAGGCTGCCGGTGGACACGCCGACGATGGTCACGAGTGGTAGTGCAGAACCGTGATTCATCGCTTGAACACAATACGATGCCGTTCATTAGTACCCCATGCTTCCTGGTCAAGGTACGACTCCAAATGGAGCCGTTTCTGAAGTGATGTTAACGGCAACTTAAGAGTGGGACGGTAAATCCTGTCTGGCTGCTGCTAGTCTCCGATTAATGCTGTTGGATCTCGCATAATGTTGCACGGCGTCCACAGAACGTTCGCGGATGACAGGTGCAGATATGAAGGAGGTGTTTGGTGCATACTAATGTGATTCTTCTTTGTGCTGGTCAGACGTGTCGGCTTGGCGCCTTGACAACGAATACGCCTACCATCATGAAGCCCATCAACAGGCCACTAATACACCCGAATACCCCACAAATATAACTGCAAAATTAGATCTGCCAGCCAAATAGAGGTCCACAATGATACCCCTTTCTAACTGGGGTCCGAAGCTCGTGGTCGTGCGGTAGCGCTCTCGCTTCCCGCGGCCCGGTTCCCAGCTTCGATTCCCGGCGGGGTCAGGGATTTACTCTGCCTCGTGATGACTGGGTGTTGTGTGATGTCCTTGGGTTAGTTAGGTTTAAGTAATTCTAAGTTCTAGGGGACTAATGACCATAGATGTTAAGTCCCATAGTGCTCAGAGCCATTTTTTCATCAAACTGGGTCAGGTGCTGATAACGATATCTCAAACGATACGCTTGGTCTCAGCGTCCTTCACAATGATCACTGAACATGTGGCGCTATCCACGTCCCTTATATACCCTACCCGGCCTGGTAATGATACTAAACACTAATGCTCATTCTGTTACAGAGAATTATCACTATAATATTTTATATACACTCTGGTCATGTGTACGTGTACGAAGTTTTGTTGGCAAGCGACCATGTCCTGTGGATGCTTCAATTTTTTTGTCAGGCTGTGTTTTATACAAACGCTGCAGTGTATTATTGTACGC
Source organism: Schistocerca gregaria (assembly GCF_023897955.1). Lineage (NCBI taxonomy): Eukaryota > Metazoa > Arthropoda > Insecta > Orthoptera > Acrididae > Schistocerca > Schistocerca gregaria. The sequence continues at coordinate 460,234,853 of NC_064923.1, forward strand.
AGAAATGAGAAAATGATCCTCTGCAAGTACGGTTTGGTAAGAACAGTTACGTTCGCTTCCTATTCGAAATGTTACAGTTAAGCAGCTCGAAAGACGTCATAATTATTGGTGATCGAATACGCACCAATACATCTGAAACTAATATAATTTGAAACTTAGTGTGACTGAAAACTGTGAGCGTCAAAACCTTGGGCTAGTAATATGAAAGCAAGTGCTTTTCAATTCAGATTACTGTGTCTGATCTAGAATTGCCTTTACTACCCTACCATTAAACAGGAACGTAACTGTGCAATATTTTGATGAGTGCAATATCAGTTAATATAAACTGCATCGGACTGTCTGTAAATGAGATATTTTATCAGTAGTGCTCAGAATATCTTTCTCATGAAACAGTCACACACAATGGGTAAACACTTGAGTAACAAGAATTTGACCTTTTGGAAAAATACCTGTACTGTATTTACACGAAATTTTGTGAACGGATATTGTTCTTAATTTTCTCTAAAAGTTTCATTTAGGCACTGCAACAGATTCTTACCTTCCAGTGAATAACTCGGCTTTCCTCTGTCTGCACGCTGCGCAGATGGCATGTACAGCATGTACGTGCAATAAGTCACTTAACTGCAAATTGATTTGTCTTATTTTTATCCACAGGCCGCATTAACAAATTAAAATTTTGTTCTCTTTTCTGAGGATATTGTTCACTGTCGACGCAACGATGCAAAGTTTGACAGTACACATTTTGCCAAATCTATCATTTTTAATGTAATTGTGAGGATAAGTTTCATGAAACATTTATAATCGAATAAGAAAGTATATTCAAACTGTAATGAATCCTTTCAATAACAGAAAACAGTCGCACTAACATGAGCTTCAAACCTTCCTTAGCATTGTAACACAGCATAAAAAGTTACTGTTATACACAATGCTTCAGTTACGTAAAATTTATGCCTTTTTTATGAAAAACTTTAAATGACAGTGGAGGATGGAAGAAAATTAGAAATTCGAACACATGGCTGATAATTCACCGTGGATACCAACACGTAGATATTGATAAACGCAATGAAATTTTTACTATAGAATAATTACTCTGCCAGTTCAATATGTCATACACATCGTCTCTTCATTTTCGGCTTACTGCATATATACTTAAACTATTGTTGTCAGTGGTGGTTTGCTGACGATTTTGAGGGGAATGAACCTATCACTGAACTGTTCGTGGCAATTCGCTTTCTACTCTACCTTCCTGTTCATAACGAATCCTACTTCATTATACCATTTTCTCTGCTGCTGTTGGTATTAACTTGTCTTCTTGCCATTTCACTTCACTGACCCCACAATACCTTAACTGAGCCTCAGCATTTCCCTTTTCAGATTTTGTAGCTTCTCCACCATATTCAAACTTCTGAAATCAACACACCAACTCGTAGAACGTTGGTGATTCAATCTTTTCCTCATGGTCACCTCCCCCTGGCTGTCCCCTCGCGGAGAATTCGAATGGACGCTGGTCAGGAATCTTTTGCCAACGGAGAGATCATGGTGACATTCTTTCAATTACAGGCCACATGCCCTGTGGATACACAGTGACTGCCTTCTTTATCGTCATACATGGGTTTCGGGTTCCCCTCAATGTGTCAGGTGTCCACTATACGCAGGAGGCTGCTACACAGGTAGCAGAGGCTGTGTGGCATTGACTGGACGGTTTTTTAGATTGAGTGTCTCGGGTAAACACAAGATGGGCTTCAGTCAGAAAGGGTGCAGGCTGAACACAGGAAGAACATAGATACAGGAACCATTGGTATAACAGTTGTAAATTGTCGTAGGTGTGTTGGGAAAGTACCAGAGCTCCAAGCGCTAATAGAAAGCACTAATGATCAAATCGTTATAGGCACTGAAAGCTGGCTAAAGCTGGATATAAGCTCAGCCGAAATGTTTGCGTAGAACCTCACGGCGTTCCGAAAAGTTAGGCTAAACACGGTTGGCGGTGGCGTGTTTGTTGATGTTAGAAGTAGTTTAACTTGTCGCGAAATTGAAGTAGATACTTCCGGTGAGTTAGTACGGGCAGAGGTCATTGTTGGCAACCGAAATAAGACAATAATTGGATCCTTTTACCGGCCTCCCAGTTCAGATGATACAGTTGCTGAAAGGTTCAAAGAAAACTTAAGTATGATTTCAAACACGTACCCGACTCATACGATAATAGTTGGTGGTGACTTTAATTTACCTTCGATATGTTGGCGAAAATAAATGCTTAATTCCGGAGGTACGCATCAAATATCATCCGAAATTATGCTAAACGCATTCTCTGAAAATTATTTCGAGCAGTTTGTTCATAAGCCCGCGCGAATAGTAAACTGTTGTGAAAACGCACTTGACCTCTTAGCAACAAATAATCCTGAGTTAATAGCCAGCATCAAACCCGGTATAGGGATTAGTGAATATTGTAATCACCAAACCCTCGAAAAATAAGCGAAAAATATACCTATTCAAAAAAGCAGATAAAAGTTCACTTGACGCCTTCCTGAGACACAATCTCCACTCATTCCAAACTAATAATATAAGTGTAGACTAGATGTGGCTTAAATTCAAATATTATCGGCAGCAATTGAGATATTTATAGCAAGTAAATTAAGAAACGACGGAGATAGTCCTCCTTGGTACACAAAACGGAATAGAACAGTGTTGCAGAAACAACGAAACAAACATGCCAAATTTAAACAAACGCAAAATCCCCAAGATCGGTGATCTTTTACAGAGGCTCGAAATTTAGCGCGAACTTCAATGCGAGATGCCTATATCAGTTTCCACAACGAAACTTTGTCTCAAAACCTTGTAGAAAACCAAAGAGATTCTGGTCGTATGTGAAGTATGTTAGAAGCAAGAAACAATCAATGCCTTCTCTGCGTGATAACAATGGAGATACATTAGAAGACAGTGCTGCCAAAGCAGAGTTACTAAACACAGCCTTCCGAAAAGTCTTCACAAAAGAAGGCGAAGTAGTTATTCCAGAATTCGAATCGAGACCACTTTCCAACATGGGTAACGTAGAAGCAAATATCATCGGAGTAGTGAAGCAACACAAATCACTTAATAAAAGCAAGTCTTCTAGTCCAGACAATACACCGAATAGGTTCCTTTCCGAGTATGCTGATGCATTAGCTCCATACTTAACAATCATATACAACCGTTCACTCGACGGAAGATCCGTACCCAAAGATTGGAAAATTGCACAGGTTACACCAATATTAAAGAAAGGTAGTAGGAGTAATCCACTAAATTACAGGCCCATATCTTTAACGTCGATATGCAGCAGGATTTTAGAACATATATTGTGTTCGAACATTATGAATTAAATGGCTCTGAGCACTATGGGACTTAACATCTGAGGTCATCAGTCCCCTAGAACTTAGAACTACATAAACCTAACTAACCTAAGGACATCACACACATTCAAGCCCGAGGCAGGATTCGAACCTGCGAGCGTAGCGGTCGCGCGGTTCCACACTAAAGCGTCTAGAACCGCTCGGTCACGCCGGCTGGCATTATGAATTACCTCGAAGGAAACAGTCTATTGACATATAGTCAACGTGGGTTTAGGAAACATCGTTCATGTGAAACATAACTAGCTCTTTATTCACATGAAGTGCTGACTGCTATTGACAAGGGATTTCAGCTCGATTCCGTATTTCTGGGTTTCCGGAAGGCTTTTGACACTGTACCACACAAGCGGCTTATAGTGAAACTGCGTGCTTGTGGAATATCGTCTCAGTTATGTGACTGGATTTGTGATTTCCTGTCAGACAGGTCACAGTTCGTAGTAATGTAAAGTCTTCGAGTAAAACAGAAGAGACTTCTGGCTTTCCCCAAGGTAGTGTTATAGGCCCTTTGCTGTTCCTTATCTATATATACGATTTGGGAGACAATTTGAGCAGCCGTCTTCGGTTTTTTGCAGATGACGCTGTCGTTTATCGACTAATTAAGTCATCAGAAGATCAAAACAAACTGCAAAGTGATTTAGAAGAAATATCGGAATGGTGCGAAAAGTGGGAGTTGACCTTAAATACCGAAAAGTGTGAGGTTATCCACATGAGTGCTAAAAGGAAAGCGTTACACTTCGGTTACACTATAAATCAGACTAATCTAAAAGCAGTAAATTCATCTAATACCTAGGTATTACAATTACGAACAACTTAAATTGGAAAGAACACATAGAAAATGTTGTGGGGAAGGCTAACCAAAGACTGCGTTTTATTGGCAGGACACTTAGAATATGTAACAGATCTACTAAGGAGACTGCCTACACTACTCTTGTCCGTCCTCTTTTAGAATACTGCTGCGCGGTGTGGGATCCTTACCAGATAGGACTGAAGGAGTGCATCGAAGAAGTTCGAAGAGAGGCAGCAAGTTTTGTATTATCGCGAAATATAGGAGAGAGTGTCACAGAAATGATACACGATTTGGGACGGACATCATTAAAAGAAGGGCGTTTTTCGTTGCGACGGAATCTTCTCACGAAATTCCAATCACCTACTTTCTCCTCCGAATGTGGAAATATTTTGTTGTCAACAACCTACACAGGGCGGAACGATCACTACGATAAAATAGGGGAAATCAGAGCTCTAACGGAAAGATATAGGTGTTCATTCTTTCCACGCGTTTTACGAGACTGGAATAATAGAGAATTGTGAAGGTGGTTCGATGTGCCCTCTGCCAGGTACTTAAATGTGATTTGCAGAGTACCCATGTAGATGCTGTTTATCGTTGTTCATTCCTCTCCCTTTATGGGGCAGTCTCCCAGTCTTAAGACAAGAAACCTCTGTTCGCTCTTCCGCCCTCTTTGACAAGGCCGTTGGCAGAATGAGGGTGACTTTTTATGCTGGAAGTCTTTGGCCGCAATTACTGATGATCTTTTTCACAATTAGAAACAGTGGCTAAGTTCGAACCTGGGACCCAGAACGTTTTGATTACTAGTGAGATACACTACCCCAGTCCACGGGTGCTATGATTACAATTGTGGATTCGCTGCTGGGCGTGAGGAACAGGATGGTGGGGATGTGTCCACACATGACTTCTGATGGCAGAAAAAATGTTCAAATGTGTGTGAAATCTTATGGGACTTAACTGTGAAGGTCATCAGTCCCTAAGCCTATACACTACTTACCCTACATTATCTTAAGGACACACACACACACACACACACACACACACACACAGACACACACATACACACCCATGCCCGAGGGCGGACTCGAACCTCCGCCGGGACCAGCCCCACAGTCCATGACTGGAGCGCCCAAGACCGCTCGGTCAGTCCCGCGCGGCTCTAATGGCAGAATAACATTTATTGATCAGCTGCACTACATTGGTTTTGGGCTTTTTGGGAGCGGTTTGCTTCCGATTATAATATGCTCGGTGGCGACGAAGGTGGCCGGCGGACGCTCACCGCGCGTCTGCCGGTGCGACTGAAACTGTCCTGCCATAACTGGATTCCGCTGCTACAGCGGCGGAGCTACGGCCTTCCTGCGACCTACAGAGGCGGCTGAAACCACGCAACATGGGCCTCTGTTGTAGAGACGGTTGGGGGACATGTCAGCAGGACAGGGCAGCATATTGTCTCATCGACCATCCCCGGCTGTGGCTGTCTGGCGTCAGTGGACCAGGGTTCCTGGCTCTGGCCCCGGTCACCGCTTTTGAGGAGGCAGCGTCTCAGGACGACGGCGACAATGAGCTAACACGACGTAGCCTAAGCGATGGCTCCCGTGACAGGACGACAAAAGGCTGCCTGTTGACCGCGTCCAACGATAGTTACAAGGGCGGCGTTACTCTGGCGCCCCTAGGAAATGACCTGCATTGTAGAGTTACTCCGCTTGCGTAACTGTGCAGATTACCGCCTTTGATGGTGACACCCTGGCGTGCGGCGATCGGGCTGGTGACACAGCGTTCTCCTTCACGTTGCTTAACTCGGTGCTCCACTGACCCACTTGCTTCATAGTATGATACCACTGAACTGCGCAACAGAATATAAACATATTCAACTTCCGGCTCCCAGTATTCCTTCAAATTCTAACTGTAAAACTCCTACCTCTAAGTAACTTAATCACTCTACTCATTAGACCCTCTACGAAAGAAGCTGCTGATCAGTATCGCGTTTCTCCCCCTTTAGCCTGGATGCATGCACTGATTTGGTTGGGAAAAATGTCATAATGCTGTTGTATCTTTTCCAGAGGCAAGTTTTTTAACATTTATTGTAATGGATCCTTGATATCCTGGCTACTGTCATCGGGATGGAGTTGACGCCCAAGCTGGTCACAGACATGATGTATGGAGATCAGATATGGGGACTCTGCTGGTCATGGGAGCACTTCAACGTCACGCTGATAGTTCAGTGAACGAGTATTGTTCTGCTGAAAATGGCGCCACAATACTGTTGCATGAGAGGTAAACGATGAGGACGCGGTATGTCCGTGATGCACCGTTGACTCGTCACACTTCGCACAGCCACGACCAGCCGTGACATGAAGGGATACACGATGGAACTCCTTGTCCTCGGATGTTGTGCGTCGTTCACAACATTGGAATCCTTCCTTGCGGTGTTCAGACGTGTTCGACTGGAACCTTGACATCAAGTATGACTGTCCTCACAGTCCCATGAAAGTCACTGCCCCAAAAATCCTGATATTGCACCATTCAACCAGCTGGTCAAATGGTTATCCACAAGGAGACCCCGTTTTAACTCTGACAAGTAATAATAACGCTGTCTCATCAGAGTTCCCTTATATAATTTACGAGACGTGGTAACAACACTGAACACCAACAACATTGAGCCGTGGTAAAAATTGCGGTTTCGAAGAGCGCGCCGCAGCGCGTAGTGTGAAGCAGTTGCCCTCCGTTTCTGGTGGTCGCGCAGCTGTGGCAATCGCAGCTTCGGTGTCTCCCTCTGGTAGGAAAAGGGAAAGGTTGCCTGCTCATGTGCATTTAAGGGGTGCTATGAGTTCGCCAACGGTCAGTCAGAGTCAGTCTGGGTGAGTATGGAGTCAAATGGTTCAAATGGCACTGAGCACTACGGGACTTAACTTATGAGGTCATCAGTCCCCTAGAACTACTTAAACCTAACTAACCTACGGACATCACACACATCCATGCCCGAGGCAGGATTCGAACCTGGGATCGTAGCGATGGGGCAGTTCCAGACTGTAGCGCCTAGAAACGCTCGGCCACTCTGGCCGACAGTATGGAGTCAGTCTGGGGTCAGTCTCTCGTCCCCAGCTTGCTAGTCTGCCTCTCGACCGAATTTGTGGCCCAGTGAGAGAACTCAACGAGTGGTCGTCCAGTCGGAGGCTTAGTTCGTGCATCTGAGTCGGCACGATAGGCCGAACAGTCTGCTCGAGTTGCTTAAGCAATTGTCATTGGCGGTCTGATCGATTGATTGGTCGGTCGCGCACTGAGACACAAGATGACTTGTCCACCTTGAGCGTCGGCGCATGTGTGGTCGCCACGTGAGTCCAGTGGGCCGCGCCGTATAGCGAGGGGAAGTAGCCTCGCGGCCGACACGAGAGCAACAGGAGTCAACCCACGACATCGGTCTGGCCGGTGCGAGCTGCGACGCCGTGAGACGGGAGGTCAGCGCCACTTCCTGCGTCCGTTGAAGTAGCTGGCAGCGGACGGTTCGGGAGAGCGATTTGAGGGTGCTGCACCAGGCCTTCGCCAGAAATCGCAGTTTGTTAGAAGTTAAGTGGTTGGTGATATGTTGTGTGATTTACTCGTGTTAAATTTTACTTGTTTTCTTGCTGAGTCTCTCATCCCCAGCTTGCTCGTCTGTCTCTCGTACGCATTTTTTAGGCAGTTAGTGTCTGTCTGTCGTTCGGAGCTGCTTCTGTAATGTTTGTCGGTTTTGGTGTGTTGACGAATTTACTGCTTGAAATGTAACGGCCTACTTCTTGAAATATGGTTTTATCTTGCCTATAATCTTGAGAAGCGGTACATGTGTGCTGTAAAGCATGTTTGGCTGGCCAACCTTGTATAATATTGTATAAGATTACATTTCATGGGCTTTTACTTAAATTGTCATTTTAGTATATAAAGTTGCCACCCTTCCACTTTTCTTAGAAGATAAAATCAAGTTGCACCGTCGGGGGCAAGTTAATCTTTTAATTTTAGTGTTTTGTACCATTTCCATCCCTGCTACGGGGTGTATAGTTTGTGTGCTTGTGTGAATTGTTAAAAATTTTGCTTTAAGGTAATATGGTGTGTTGCAGATTTGCACCTGTGTACTTTTTCAGAGGTTGCTGTAAGCGGTCGTGACTATGGCCGTGTCAAAAGGGACCACCAAGGTTCTCAGCCTGAAAGCTCATATACTCAAAAATTTGTTTATTTCTACCTCTGAATAAATTGTAACTTCATATTTAGAGGGTGCTTTCTGCTTACAATTTTAAATCTGTTTCTTAAAAAAAAAAGCTTTTAGAAATAAATTCCCATTTGTTAAAAGCAATTTCATTTTGACTTTATCAGTTCCTCCCTGGTAACTACTTCCACGCTCACATAGTGTGATTAAATGTGTTAATGTTCTTGATGAATTGCTAGTAAATAAAGTAAATTCAGAAGAAAATGTTTTGAAAGTAAATTCACGGTTCAAACATTAATGTTAATTCTAACTGTCACAGAGAATTGCAACTCTAATCATTTACGAACATATCGATTGTGTGTACGTCTAGCAATTTACGTTGACATTCGACTGTGTCTTCTAGGCCGACCACTTTCGCCATTTTCGAGAGACGTTTTCTCTATGGAGCGCCTTATCGATCTGCCATTATGCTGGTGGATTTGTTCATTTGCGGCCCACATTGTGTCTAGAACATTCCCTATTTTTCTTTGATCCACTAACATAGTTCCGTTTTTCATTACTATGTCACATGCCCACAACGCTGCCAGGTGAGATTCGAGTGGGCTGTGGGAAGTGGTATTAATGTTTGGAATTTCTGTGTAACCTACTAATTTTTTTCAAATTACTTCTCCAACAAGCTCAACATAACCAGTATGAAGATTCAGGGAAATGCGGAAAGCGAACTGAATGGAATATTAGTATCAGTCACACTTTTATTTTACAAACGAGTGATTTTGGTTCCTCACTTCATTCCCAAATTGTGGGTGCACTTTGGTGCGAAGCGAATCATCAGATATGTTGCAGAATAGGGCCGTTGTGTACACACTGACGAGCTACAAAGAACTGACGAGTTCGAAACACGTGTTTTCTACGTTAAAAATAATTTCTTAACAAAGATAAGTAAGAAGTAGGAGATAAGAGAGTTTGTTAGCGACAAGGCAGGCTGGCGTGTTCGTAGTCATTCCTTACTGTGGGAACGCCTTGAATTACGCAACCCGCAACACAGTTAACGGAAGCAGTACTGCCGGAGTATGAAAGTCCCAGGCGTGAACCGTTTGCTACGCAGTAGGGGTGCGCTCTACAGAAGTTACTGTTCGATGGTTTTGGTGCAATAATTAATTGACGTAGTAAATGGTGGGGTTACCGGCAGTGTTGACAGCAAGCATGGGGAAAGAAATATAAATGAGTATGTGAGAGAGAAACTGGGAGCCTACGACTTCTCTTCGTTTTTATTTTTTTGTTTGTTTTGCACGTGATTAGAAGTGCATATCGTTCAGTATTAGTCCATTGAGTACTTATATTCTTATGAAGTTTAATTAGCATTTTACAAGTAATTAAAATTTGTTGAACGCGTAGCTTCTGCGCTTTTGTGTAACCAAAGCACCGCTTACATGCGCGAACATAGTATTCTATCTAAGTACTGCAGTTATTTTGTACTCAGTAGAACGTTCTCTATCATGATGAATGACAATAGTTTCCTGCTATTATTAATTAGTGCTGAAGTTGTTTATGGAAAACAGAAACATGTTTTATAAAAGCACGACGAATATTGAAGCGATGTTTGATATGGTTTTGTTTTGCATTTCTTTTAATTTTAACTTTTTTAGGAAATTGCAATTTCTAGCGGTATGTTAAAAATCTGCATTTTTAAAATTTTTCCTACAAATTATCTGCTACTTGAAAATCAAGGTTTTCGAATTTGAAGACAGGAAAGAGGAAAGGCCGCTGGACCTGATGGGATACGAGTTCGATTTTACACAGAGTACGCGAAGGAACTTGCCCCCCTTCTTGCAGAGGTGTACCGTAGGTCTCTAGAAGAGCGAAGCGTTCCAAGGGATTGGAAAAGGGCACAGGTCATCCCCGTTTTCAAGAAGGGACCTCGAACAGATGTGCAGAACTATAGACCTATATCTCTAACGTCGCTCAGTTGCAGAATTTTGGAACACGTATTATGTTAGAGTATAATGACTTTTCTGGAGACTAGAAATCTACTCTGTAGGAATCAGCATGGGTTTCGAAAAAGACGGTCGTGTGAAACCCAGTTCGCACTATTTGTCCACGAGACTCAGAGGGCCATAGACACGGGTTCACAGGTAGATGCCGTGTTTCTTGACTTCCGCAAGGCGTTTGACACAGTTCCCCACAGTCGTTTAATGAACAAAGTAAGAGCATACGGACTATCAGACCAATTGTGTGACTGGATTGAGGAGTTCCTAGATAACAGAACGCACCATGTCATTCTCAATGGAGAGAAGTCTTCCGAAGTAAGAGTGATTTCAGGTGTGCCGCAGGGGAGTGTCATAGGACCGTTGCTATTCACAATATACATAAATGACGTGGTGGATGACATCGGAAGTTCACTGAGGCTTTTTGCAGATGATGCTGTGATGTATCGAGAGGTTGCAACAATGAAAAATTGTACTGAAATGCAGGAGGATCTGCAGCGAATTGACGCATGGTGCACGGAATGGCAATTGAATCTCAATGTAGACAAGTGTAATGTGATGCGAATACATAGAAAGATAGGTGCCTTATCATTTAGCTACGAAATAGCAGGTCAGCAACTGGAAGCAGTTAATTCCATAAATTATCTGGGAGTACGCATTAGGAGTGATTTAAAATGGAATGATCATATAAAGTTGATTGTCGGTAAAGCAGATGCCAGACTGAGATTCATTGGAAGAATCCTAAGTAAATGCAATCCGAAAACAAAGGAAGTAGGTTACAGTACGCTTGTTCGCCCACTGCTTGAATACTGCTCAACAGTGTGGGATCCGTACCAGATAGTGTTGATAAAAGAGATAGAGAAGATTTAACGGAGAGCAGCGGGCTTCGTTACAGGATCATTTAGTAATCGGGAAAGCGTTACGGAGATGATAGATAAACTCCAGTGGAAGACTCTGCAGGAGAGACGCTCAGCAGCTCGGTACGGGCTTTTGTTAAAGTTTCGAGAACATACCTTCACCGAAGAGTCAAGCAGTATATTGCTCCCTCCTACGTATATCTCACGAAGAGACCATGAGGATAAAATCAGAGAGATTAGAGCCCACACAGAAGCATACCGACAATCCTTCTTTCCACGAACAATACGATACTGGAATAGAAGGGAGAACCGATAGAGTTACTCAGGGTACCCTCCGCCACACACCGTCAGGTGGCTTGCGGAGTATTGATGTAGATGTAGATGTAGACATCGCAGTTTCAATTTTGTAGGAGAATACCTAAGTAGAACAACAATATTGCGTAGATTACACGGCCCTTTATATATCATAACTCAATTTCTACACGGTTCACCACTTCCGATTTCTGGAGGATCCAGGTAGGAGACTGATTGTATGCGCAAACAAAGAGATTTAAATATGAGGCAACACAACAAACTTACAGATAACGACGTTACGATCAGATTGTATGCGCAAACAAAGAGATTTAAATATGAGGCAACACACCGAACATACAGATAACGACGTTACGATCTTAGCTGACCAAAGCTTCTATGATAACTATCATAGTCTTTGCTTACTTTGATAGTGTACGGTAGCCTCGTTGTTTGACAACTCTGCTTCGCAGTAAGCACACCGTACATAATAACGTTCACCCCTAGGAGACACCACCTCTTGCCTTAATAACGATCTCAGTTTCAGGGAGGAAAGTAGGTGTGTTACATCCAACAAAAGACAGTCACTTACAATTAGATCTCAAGAAGCTAAAAACCTGCATATGTTTTGATTGATACGTTTCGCTCCCTATTATAGAAGTCCAACACATTTTTTATGGGATTAAGAGCACAGGATTAAACTCGTCATCCACGTGCGATGTGGTGCCTAAGTGTTCGCAAAACCAAAAATGTAGCGCGCAGCCATAGGAACACTACTGTTGCCATCTTGGAATCAATGGACGCACTTCACGATACGAAAAACAACCCGAAGCAAATAATAAAACTGTTTCCGGCTTGGAATAGGGGCTAAACGCCTCACTGGGCCATCGATCCGCTTGTCGGCTGGTATTGTTTGAGAAAATTTACACCGTAGAAGAAGACGCAAGTCAGCAGATGCGACACAATAACAGGTTTCATGCAGTCTATGGTCCAGATTAAAGCAAAAATGAATACTTTGTTTCCGTTTCAAACTGATGAAGCTGAAGATGATTACATCAGGCAGCTCATCACGCAGGCGATCCTTGGACGGTCACGATAAGAACCATTTAAGTTGGTTGTCGTTTTAGGGCCATAGATCTATAAACGTGCATTTTCTACCTATGGTCATTCAGAAAATTTGTACGATTCGACGTCCTCTAGAGTCACGCTATTTCTCTACAACCAATGCATGCTACGTCAGGAAATAATAAAAAAGCACTCATTTTTCACCCGTGACTTAACATGTGAGAGGAGAGCCTTGAACAGCGGTTGTAGGCAGGAGATTTCGAAAGCATTCTTAACCCATTTCTACCTAGCTTAACATATGCCACGTAAGGTTGCATCACAAACATTTTTGGTTCACCTAAAGTAATGAAGCTATGGTGAAACTGGAACTATTTGTGAGAATCATCCGCCTAAAAATGTCTGCTTATATCCTCTAAGACAATGTCCAAAAGGAATAAGACAGGAGATTTTGATTACAAGAGCCGCAACGAAAGTGGCTAGATAACTCTACAGTAACAACTGCTTCGACCTGCCATTACATCAACCCAGTCAGATTGTAAGTAGGCTGTTTAGGTTTACTTATTGGTAACACCATTTAGCGCTCTGTACGAAAAATCACTAGCTGTGCTGTGTGCAGTCTGTGGCTAGATTGCATTGTTGTCTGCCATTGTAGTGTTGGGCAGATGGATGTGAACAGCGCGTAGCGTTGCGCAGTTGGAGGTGAGCCACCAGCAGTGGTGGATGTTGGGAGAGAAATGGCGGAGTTTTGAAATTTGTAAGACTGGATGTCATGAACTGCTATATATATTATGACTTTTGATGACTATTAAGGTAAATACATTGTTTGTTCTCTATCAAAATCTTTCATTTGCTAACTATGCCTATCAGTAGTTAGTGCCTTCCGTAGTTTGAATCTTTTATTTAGCTGGCAGTAGTGGCGCTCGCTGTATTGCAGTAGTTCGAGTTACCAAGATTTTTGTGAGGTAAGCGATTTGTGAAACGTATAGGTTAATGTTAGTTAGGGTCATTCTTTTGTAGGGATTATTGAAAGTCAGATTGCGTTTCGCTAAAAATATTGTGTGTCAGTTTAAGCACAGTCTTGTGTAATTTTTCCAAGGGGACGTTTCAAGATATGTTGGCCGATACTCCAGACAAGCGAAGGGAAGTATCCTTGTTCCCCTGTCGTATATTACTAGAGCAGGCAATAGAAAAGTGGGAGAACTGACCGAATGGACGGCAATGTAGATATTACAGAGTGAGTATCAGAGATAAGAAATGGTCGTGGCCAATTTTTACGTGACTACATGATGTATCTGTACAAAATGAGTGGCTTCTTTGCAGAAAGACAGGTATGAATATGCTGCACTATATTCTGAAATGTTACCTGATTTCCAATGCAACAATCCCTAGAGGTCCTGGTCGCCCTGCAGCTAATTCACATCAGGGTAGAGTGCTGCATGGCAGGTAAGACGAGAAAAAAATCATCTGGTAGCTATGCTATTCGATGCAGGAAATTGCAGGTGAACTCCAAGAACAATGTGCCACAAATGTGATATTTTGGTTTGTTCATTAAATCTTCTATACCATATCACAGAAAATGAATGCCGTTGCTTAAACATAGTATAAATGACATGCACTCCATTATTTTATTTAGTGTCACGTATTTCGCTTAAAATGTATGTTCTGCCTAGCGTGCATACCGTGCGTGTTACACCAAGTTTTGCTCAAATTATGAATTACTTTTTTGCTTAGATTGTTGTAGTATGCTTCTTTGATGTCAATAAACAAATAAATACTAGTACCTAACCTGTAAAATGCAGAGTGAAAATTAATTCAGGGAGAAATGAATTAACGAGAAAGATCAAACACAGAATTTCAATAACTGCAGCGAATTGTGAAATCTGAAATTACAACAACACTTAAAGCGGAGATACTTTACACACTCTTTGATAAGTCACATGCGCCTCGACAAGGCTTGCTTTTCAGAAGAAAAAGGACGAATTATTGAAGACAGACGTCATTTCGACGCAGTTCTCTGACCAATGTAGTCTGACCATTGGTGTGGCAATGAAAAGACAGCCAACTAAAACGTTTGCAATTCATGAAGCTTGAAAATGTCGTTACTCACTAACGATGAGTTAAAGGAGTAGCACCTAAGATCGTGATAAATGGAAAAATTGTGAAAGAATTACACAAAAAAACTCGCTGTCGACGATACTATTTATAACTTTTGTGGAGCCTTTTCTAAGACGAGTGAGTGCAAAATTGCCTGGGATAGAATTACGAAGAAACGAAACGGTGACCATGGTGTACGCATAGGACGTAGGGATTATAGTAAGAAGTGAACGGGATAACGGGATATGAAGCTTTTAGAAACTGAAATGAAATAAATTTTATGCAGGGATAAATATAATTGAAACTAAAGGATCGTCTTGAGTCTCAGCGGACTGAAAGGAACTGACATAACATGGGCAAAGTCTCAGAATCAAAACATATCATTAGGAGTTACTTTTAATGTTAGGCTGTTAAGAATTATTGCAGTGAATTGGCGGAATGTTACGACAAAGTTTATAGGAGCTATCAAGGAGCCTTCAAGGTCGGAGCAATCACAGAGGGTGGGCTTATTGGTAGTTGGGAGCTTCAATGTTAGGCGCGTAATAGGGCCCCTTAGGGATATGGCGGCTTAGGAGGGGAAGAAATCCAGTGTGCACTCCGAGTACATTCCGGGCGGAGTCATTCCTGATGTGGAAAGGGTCCTTCCGGATGCCATGAAGAGCACAGGGTGCAGCCAGCTGCAGGTGGTGGCATATGTCGGCACAAATGACGTGTGTCGCTTTGGATCTGAGGAAATTCTCTCTGGATTCCAGCGGCTATCTGATTTGGTGAAGGCTGCCGGTCTTGCTTACGAGATGAAGGCAGAGCTCACCATCTGCAGCATCGTTGACAGAACCGACTGCGGACCTTTGGTGCAGAGCCGGGTGGGGAGTCTGAATCAGAGGCTCAGACGGTTTTGCGAACGTGTTGGCTGCAGATTCCTTGACTTACGCCATAGGGTGGTGGGATTTCGGGTCCCGCTGAATAGGTCAGGAGTTCACTACACTCAGCTGGCGGCTACACGGGTAACGGAGGCTGCGTGGCGTGGACTGGGTGGTTTTTTAGGTTAGAAGGCCTCGGGAAAGTACGGTGTGGGCTGCAATCTCAAAGGGTACATGGCAAATACAGGACGTGCTTGGATCAAGAAACAGTCGGAATTGTAGTTGTAAATTGCTCTAGTTGTGCTGAGAAAGTACCTGAGCTTCAAACGCTAATAGAAAGCACAGAAGCTGAAATCGTTATAGGTACAGAAAGCTGGCTAAAGCCTGAAATAAGTTCTGCAGAAATTATTACGAAGTCTCAGACGGTGTTCAGGAAAGATAGATTAGGCAGAATTGGTGGTGGAGTGTTTGTGTCTGTCAGTAGTGGTTTATCTTGTAGTGAAGTCGAAGTAGATACTCCGTGCGAATTGGTATGGGTGGAGGTTGTACTTAACAGCCGAACTAAGTTAATAATTGGTACAAATGGCTCTGAGCACTAACATCTGTGGTCATCAGTCCCCTAGAACTTAGAACTACTCAAACCTAACTAACCTTACGACATCACACACATCCATGCCCGAGGCTGGATTCGAACCTGCGACCGTAGCAGTCGCGCGGTTCCGGACTGAGCGCCTAGAACCGCTAGACCACCGCGGCCAGCAGTTGATAATTGGATCCTTCTACCGACCCCCAGACTCCGATGATATAGTTGCTAAACAGTTCAGAGAAAATTTGAGTCTCGTAACAAATAAATACTCCACTCATACGGTTATAGTTGGTGGGGACTTCAACCTTTTCTCGATATGTTGCCAAAAATACTTGTTCAAAACCGGTGGTAGGCAGAAAACATCTTCCGAGATTGTCCTAAATGCTTTCTCCGAAAATTATTTCGAGCAGTTAGTCCACGAACCCACGTGAATGTAAATGGTTGCGAAAACACACTTGACCTCTTAGCTACAAACAATCCAGAGCTGATAGAGAGCATCATGACTGATACAGGGATTAGTGATCACAAGGTCGTTGCATCTAGGCTCAATACCGTTTCTTCCAAATCCACCAGAAACAAACTCACAATAATTTTATTTAAAAAAGCGGATAAAGTGTCACTATAAGCCTTCCTAAGAGACGGTCTCCATTCCTTCCGAACTGGCTATGCAAATGTAGACGAGATGTGGCACAAATTCAAAGATACAGTAGCAACAGCAATTAAAAGATTCATACCTCATAAATTGGTAAGAGATGGAACTGATACCCCGTGGTGCACAAAACAGGTCCGAACACTGTTGCAGAGGCAACGGAAAAGCATGCGAAGTTTAGAAGAACGCGAAATCCCGAAGATTGACTAACATTTACAGACGCGCGAAATTAGGCACGGACTTCAATGCGCGATGCCTTTAATAGGTTCCACAACGAAACATTGTCTCGAAATTTGCTAGAAAATCCGAAGAAATTCTGACCGTATGTAAAGTACACAAGCGGCAAGACGCAGTCAATACCTGCGCTGCGCAGTGCCTATGGTACTGTTACCGACGACTGTGCCGCTAAAGCGGAGTTATTGAACGCAGTTTTCCGAAATTCACCAGGGAAGACGAATGGAATATTCCAGAATTTGAGCAGCTGCTAGCCTGAGTTTCTTAGAAGTAGATACCTTAGGGGTTGCGAAACAACTCAAATCGCTTGATACGGGCAAGTCTTCAGGTCCAAATTAGGTTCCTTTCAGATTACGCTGATACAATAGCTCCCTACTTAGCAATCATATACAACCGCTCGCTCACCGATATATCTGTACCTACAGACTGGAAAATTGCGCAGGTCGCACCAGTGTTCAAGAAGGATATTAGGAGTAATCCATCGAACTACAGACCTATATCATTGACGTCGGTTTCCAGTAGGGTTTTGGAGCATATACTGTTTTCAAACATTATGAATCACCTCGAAGGGAACGATATATTGATACGTAATCAGCATGGTTTCAGAAAACATTGTTCTTGTGCAACGCAGCTAGCTCTTTATTCGCACGAAGTAATGGCCGCTATCGACAGGGGATCTGAAGTTGATTCCGTATTTCTAGATTTCCGGAAAGCTTTTGACACCGTTCCTCACAAGCGACTTCTAATCAAGCTGCGGGGCTATGGGTTATCGTCTCAGTTGTGCGACTGAATTCATGATTTTCTGTCAGGAAGGTCGCAGTTCGTAGTAATAGACGGCAAATCATCGAGTAAAACTGAAGTGATATCAGGTGTTCTCCAGGGAAGCGTCCTGGGATTTTTGCTGTTCCTGATCTATATAAATGACCTGGGTGACAATCTGAGCAGTTCTCTTAGTTTGGTCGCAGATGATGCTGTACTTTACCGTCTAGTAAGGTCATCCGAAGACCAGTATCAGTTGCAAAGCGATTTAGAAAAGATTGCTGTATGGTGTGGCAGGTGGCAGTTGACGTTAAATAACGAAAAGTGTGAGTTGATCCACATGAGTTCCAAAAGAAATCCGTTGGAATTCGATTACTCGATAAATAGTACAATTCTCAAGGCTGTCAATTCATCTAAGTACCTGGGTGTTAAAATTACGAACAACTTCAGTTGGAAAGACCACATAGATAATATTGTGGGGAAGGCGAGCCAAAGGTTGCGTTTCATTGGCAGGACACTTAGAAGATGCAACAAGTCCACTAAAGAGACAGCTTACACTACACTCGTTCGTCCTCTGTTAGAATATTGCTGCGCGGTGTGGGATCCTTACCAGGTGGGACTGACGGAGGACATCGAAAGGGTGCGAAAAAGGGCAGCTCGTTTTGTATTATCACGAAATAGGGGAAAGAGTGTGGCCGATATGATACGCGAGATCTATTTACGAAATTTCAGTCACCAACTTTTTCTTCCGAATGCGAAAATTTTTTGTTGAGCCCGAGCTACATAGGTAGGAATGATCATCAAAATAAAATAAGAGGAATCAGAGCTTGAACAGAAAGGTTTAGGTGTTCCTTTTTACCGCGCGCTGTTCGGGAGTGGAATGGTAGAGAGATAGTATGATTGTGCTTCGATGAACCCTCTGCCAAGCACTTAAATGTGAATTGCAAAGTAGTCATGTAGATGTATATGTAGTACATATATACTACAGTGAACAAATATTATCTTTGCCCAAAATTTTACTTCTAACGTCAGCAGATACATATGAGAAGGTGTACGTTTGAGAATCAAAGCAGAACGGTATCCGATGAACCTAAAACGCTGAATTAAATTGAGTCAACGCAGACTGAAAGCAATAGCCTTGTACAGTATGCAGACACATTATACACTACAGTGCAAACTTAAGGAGCAATGTGGCTTTCAGGTAATGTGTCACTGCCAAGCAACACAGCTTGATGAAAGGCGGACTGTAAATAGAAAGACCCACTACACTATTGTACAGAAGGTAACTGTAAGAAATAAATAATCAGTCGAAGAGAGACGGCACTTCTATTCAAAGATAGTAATTGCACTGAAGACACCGCCTTTTATGATGGTCCACTTGACGTTATAAAATGCCGGACATGGCACTCAGTAGTGTGTGTGATCACCACGCACGGCAGTGTATGCTCTGCAAACTGCTCCTATGGTGGTCACAATTTGGGTAAGGAATTCTTGAGGCTGTACGTTCCATTCATCCCTCCACCAGCGCTGTTGTTAACTGCTGGACTGTCACTGGTACATGAGAACTTGCTGCAATACGTATCCTCAACGCATCCCACACCTGCTCAACAGGGTTTAAGTCGGAGGCACGGGCGGGCCTGTTCAATCGTCGAATTTCCTCTCGTACCAAGAGTTCCTCCACCTGCGCTGCTCGGTGCGGTCGCACATTGTAATCCATAAAAATGAAGTGATGGCTGCATGCACATCTGAAAAGACACACGTGCGGAAGGAGTACAGTGTTAACAATAATGTTGACTGAGGCGTGCATCTTGTTCAAAGATTTGGAGGTACGAGGGTCGGTCAAAAAGTAATGCCTCCCATTTTTTTTTCTACTTAAAAAAATTAAGTTAAGTGAAAAATTTGAATTTGGCGCCATTCCTCAAACCTTCTTCTGCAATCCACTGCAGTAGTAACTTTCTGTGTCAACAGGTGGCAGCACAGCAGAAGTTTGTAAGATGGCCGACATCGATGTTCGTTTGAGACAGCGTTGTGTGATTGAATTCTTGAATGCAGAAGGTGAAACGCCCATACGCATTCATGAAAGACTGAAGAAGGTGTATGGTGTTGTGACAGTGGATGTCAGCACTGTTAGACGATGGGTTCGTCGTTGTAAGGAAGCTGAAGGGCAAACACCGTTGACTGACGAAAAGCGGAGCGGCAGGCCGGTGAGTGCAGTGACTCCACACAACATTCAGCAAGTTGATGACATCATTCGTGGTGACCGTCGGGTGACTGCAGATGAAGTGTGTCGCATTATTTCTCTTAGTAAAGGCAGTGTGATCACGATTATTAAACAATTGGGGTACTCAAAAGTTTGTGCACGGTGGGTTCCAAGAATGTTAACCGATCAGAATAAAGAGGCAAGGAAAACAATAGCCTCCCAACACTTGCAGCGCTTCCGTTTGGAGGGAGATGAGTTTCTGAAAAAAATTGTGACCGGGGACGAAACATGGGTGCATTTTTTGAACCCGAATCAAAGAGGCAGTCAACGGAGTGGCGTCACACAAGCTCGCCGAGGAAGAAAAAATTCAAAACTGTGCGATCGGCAGGGAAAGTTATGGCAACAGTTTTCTGGGATACAGAGGGTGAGATTCTGGTTGATTTTTTGGAGCAGGGATGCACAATAAATTCTGTTCAATACGTCACAACCCTCAAAAAACTTAAAGCACGTCTTCAGCGAGTTCGCCCAACAAAATCAATGGCAGATGTTCTTCTTTTGCATGACAATGCAAGACCACACACTAGTCGTCACACCTCTGACGAGATTGTCAAAATTGGATGGGAAGTTTTGCCTCATCCCCCATACAGCCCTGACCTGGCACCATCTGACTTCCATCTGTTCGGGCCACTAAAAGAAGCTCATCGTGGGATTCATTTTTAAGATGAGGAGGCCGTCAAAACATCCGTGCGTCAATGGCTTAGGAAGCAGAGCTGTGATTTTTACCGTGCTGGGATACATGCCCTTGTTCAAAGATGGACCAAAACTGTAGAGATGGGCGGAGATTACATTGAAAAATGACAAAATGATCCTCAATGTTGTGGTTTTCAACCTATGTAATTGCATTTAAATTTCCTGACAATTAAACGTAGAAAAAAAAATAGGAGGCATTACTTTTTGACTGACCCTCGTATTATTGTCGTAATATGTTATGCCTCCCTAGACAATAACACCCAGACGACCAAACCGATCATGTCCGACTATGTTCCTGGACGGATGATGTCTTCTTACCTGTCACCGTACGAGGGTACGTCCAACATTGATGAACATGATCGTTTCCGTTATCCAGATATTGTGGTATGGGAAGGCGTAGCGTTGCTGCGGAGTACTGACCACCAGATCTCTGAACACGTAACACTCACTGGTCAACGTCATTGTGACACCCATCGCCTTCCTAATGTGCACCCCTTCAGACTGCATTTGAATGGGTGAAAATGTCCGACCACATCGAAGTGCTCACATGGGGAAGTTTTAGGAACAATGGTATATATCCCATCTATCATTTGTAGGATGCCTAGGAGAGACGTATTGCAGCACATCCCCGTGCATCAGTGATCATCTAGCAGTCCACAACCACGCTGGGGTAGGGATGCAACTCCTTGCCTCGAGTTCCGTTAGCAAACTTGTGACCAGTATGTGGTCAAGTTGAAGAACATGCACTGTCATTTGTGGTGATCACACACCCTGTAAACAACCGTCACGCTTTTTGTGTTGTCCACGGGACCATCATAAATCTGAGTGACTTCAGTGTAATTATTATCTTTGAATAAAAGCATCATTCCTGTTCATCTAATGGCGTATTTCATTCAGTTTGCTTCTGTACTACACCATAAAAATGTTTTACATCACCCCAGTTCTCCTGAAAACAGATTTTGACTGTGGATACTGTACCACAAACACTGTTCAGAGATGTCACTAAGCCCGCCCAAAGATGTAAACAACCACACATCTGCAGCGCCTTTTAGACGGAGGGAGTCCGACAGCCGATCGGTTCCAGTCATTCCACCAGGAAGGACGTACACAGCTCGTGTTGCCTGTAGTTCAGCCATGCCCAGACGTTCAATACCGCGGTTCGATCGGGCCAGCATTTTTACTTTGTGACAGGAAGGGCTCTCAACAAGGGGAGTGAACCAAAGCGATGTTGTTCGGACATCGAGGAGATACAGAAAGACAGGAACTGTCGATGACGTCTCGCCCAGGCCGCCCAAGGGCAACTGCTGCAGTGGATGACCGCTACCTATGAATTATGGCTCGTAGGAACCCTGACAGCAACGCCACTATGTTGAGCAATGCTTTTTGTGGTGTCACCGCCAGACACCACACTAGCTAGGTGCTACCCTTTAAATCGGCCGCGGTCCGGTAGTATACGTCGGACCCGCGTGTCGCCATTATCAGTGATTGCAGACCGAGCGCCGTCACACGGCAGGTCTAGAGAGACTTCCTAGCACTCGCCCCAGTTGTACAGCCGACTTTGCTAGCGATGGTTCACTGCCTACTTACATTCTCATTTGTCGAGAAGATAGTTTAGCACAGCCTTCAGCTACGTCATTTGCTACGACCTAGCAAGGCGCCATATTCAGTTACTATTGATATTGTGAATCATGTACCGTCAAGAGCGACGTTCGTCATTAATGGATTAAAGTTAAGTATTCCACCAGCTACGTCCGTTTTTCTAAATTATAATTTCCTTGTCCTGTTCGAGACCTCACGCCAGCCTGCGTCAGCTAAAACGCGTGCCTTTCGGCCTCCTCTAGTAACACGGTGTTGGCTCTCCTGCCAACCACAACATTGGCGATGAGGGAGAACCGCGTTCTTATAGATATTGCCCTGATTTACTTGTGTAATGGCTTCGCCACAATCTCCAGATGTACTGTCCGAATTTTATCGCTTAGAGAATCAGCAAACGCAGGCCTTACTGGATGCCCTTGGACAGCTCGTCCAGGGTCAACGTGCGATGCAAAACGATACGACAGCAGCAGCTTCACCGCTAACGCAGCCACAACAGGCTGTTGCACCAACTTTTCGACCTTTTGATGCTGCACTGGAAAGCTGGAAGGAGTGGTCACGCCATTTTGGATTCCATCTCGCCGCCTACAGAATTCAAGCTAACGAGCGGTAGCCTTTTTTGTTATCTTCAGTCGGGATGAACACGTACCATGTGATAGTCAAATTATTTCCCCGCTGCGACGTAGCAACTCTGTCCTACGAAGAAATTTTGTCTGCGTTAGATGCATATTTCAAAGAATCAGTCAATGTAGTAGCGAAAATGTATACTTTCTTTCGTACTAAACGTATGGCAGGTCAGACTAATCGGGAGTGGGTTGCAACCTTGCAAGGCCTTACTAGGGATTGTACTTTTGAGTGTCAATGTGGACTCCCTTATTCAGATACTACGGTACGTGATGCAATTGCACAGAACGTTTCTGATGTTCGTATAAGGGAACAGATTTTGAAACTAGTCAATCCCTCCCTTCAACAAGTGATGGACATACTGGAGCGGCAGGACACACTTGACTTTGCTCAGGAATCATTTGAAACTTCGCCAGCAGTGTGTCAGGTTAACCGGCCCGCCGGGCGACCTCCACGGAGCAGTAAACAGTCCTCGCGCCCGGCCGCGCCGCTGCCGCCAGGCTCTCAGACAAGTGTCCCGCGCCGGCAAGCAAATGCAGTGATCAAATCATGCCCGCGGTGTGCTACTAAACATTCGCGTGAGAATTGCCCGTCACGCCAAGCTATTTGCTTTTATTGTAATAAAAAAGGACATGTTCAGAGTGTTTGCCAGAAAAAGCTCAGATCGGGAGCTCAAAACCGTTCCAGGCCCTTTGCTTCGCACCGGAATCGGAATCGAACCAAGGATACTCAGGCTCGCGAAACTTCGCCCATGGAAATTCCTGTAGTTCATTCCACTCCGCGTAGTGCTACTCTCTCTAACAGTGACTCTTTTCGTCCCAAAAATAGTGTGCGTCGACATCGCCGGAACTCCCGTCAAGTCGCAAGTGATTATGTACCAGTGTCAGTTCACGTTGCACGAGACAGTCGCTCTTGTCGTGAGCAGGACAATAAACTTTTTGTAGACTTGGACATTAACGGCAAAGTGATGCCATTCCAGCTCGATACAGAAGCTGCAGTTTCAATGATCAATCAAGACACTTACAAACTGTTGGTCACACCTCCATTGCGTGCCACAAATGTTAAGTTAACTAGCTATTCAGGTCAAGAGATCCCTGTGTTAGGACAGTGCAGCCTTCTTGCAACATACAAAGGACAAACAAAACTTGTGTCATTTTACATCTTTCGTTCTTCTTCTGCAGTGAACTTGTTTGGTTTCGATTTATTTCAGTTGTATAACTTGTCTATAGTAAATCAGGTCCTATCAGTGAACCAGACTGTGCCTTCAGTCAGTGTTTCTTGTCTATGTGAAGAATTTGCAGACATTTTTGCACCGGGCCTCGGTTGCGCTAAGAACTGTGAAGCACATTTGGAACTGAAAGTAAACGCGCGCCCGAAATTTTTCAGAGCTCGCAATGTTCCCCACGCATTGCGTGATGACATCGCAAAAACATTACACGATTTGGAATCACAAGGTGTAATTGAACGTGTGCAGGCTTCTGTCTGGGCATCACCCTCAGTAATTTTGCCAAAACCTCCCAGAATGTTGAGACTTTGTGTGGACTTCAAGGCAACAGTGAAACCACAACTAGTGATTGCAACTTTTCCTGTACCCCGCCCGGAAGATCTTTTTGACAAACTGTGCCCGGGTAAATGTTTTTGGAAGTTGGACCTCGAAGATGCGTACTTGCAAATACCGGTGGACAAAGAATCCCAGCGCGTTTTGGTGGTTAACACTCATCTTGGGTTGTATCAATTAAAAACGACTGCCATTCGCGTGTTCATCCGCCCCTGCATAGTTTCAGCAATATCTACAAATTGTTTGTGCGTCGGTCCCTACTGCAGCAAATTATCTGAGCGATATTGTAATTTCTGGAAAGACGGAAGAAGAATATTTGGCCAATCTCAGAACATTATTTCAGGTCTTGCATCAAGATAGTCTTCGCTTGCAGAAGGACAAATGTGTGTTTCTTGCTCGTGATTTGCCATACCTGGGACAAGTACTCAATGCCCAAGGCATACATCCCAGTCCCACGCACCTTCGTGCCATACAAGACTTGTCTTCGCCGCAGAATTTGAAGCAGCTACAGAGTGTGCTGGGAAAAAATAACTACCACCGCTATGTGCCACATGCCTCTTCCATTTCAGCTCCGCTTCATCGCTTACGCCATAAGGGTGTTCCGTTCGTCTGGACGACGGAATGCGACCGCGCCTTTCGCCGGTTGAAATCGACTTTGCTTTCCAATACTTGCCTTACGCCATTCGATCCCCAGAAGCCCCTTTGGTTGATGGTGGATGCATCGGATTTCGGGATCGGTGCTGTGCTTGTGCACAAAGATGGATCGCACGATCGCCCTATTGCCTTTGCGTCCAAATTGCTCTCGTCTGCTCCACGAAATTATTCACAGATCGAGAAAGAAGCATTGGCTCTCGTATTTGGTGTTACAAAGTTTCATGATTTCTTGTATGGTCGTCAGTTTACCGTAATCACGGACCACAAACCTTTGACATCGCTTTTTCATCCGACCAAGCCTGTACTTCCACGTACAGCGCAGAAATTCATTCGCTGGTCTATTTTACTCTCGCAGTACTGCTACGATATCTTGTATCGGTCCACTGCTAAGCACGGAAACGCCGATGCGTTGTCCCGCTTGACTGTTGCTGAGGATAGGGCATTCGATTCCTCCGAACTTGCTTGCATGTTCATTGATTCGGAAACCGATGACGTGGTCGAATCATTTCCGATTGATTGTCGTCGTGTAGCTATAGCCACAGCTGCCGACACTGTCCTTGCTCTCGTTCTGCGTTTTGTTGCTACGCAATGGCCCTTGTCAAAGTCACGGATCGGGGACCCGTTGGTTCGCCAATTTTTTGCTCACAAGGAGAGACTTTTTGTACGACGTAGTGTTTTGCTGTTGCGTTCTGATAATGATCAGTCCAGGGTCGTGGTACCACGTTCGTTACAGTTCTCTGTTTTACAGCTTCTCCACCAAGGACATTGGGGTATAGTGAGAACGAAACAACTTGCTCGTCAGCACTGTACTCGGTTCGGAATCGATGCCGCGATGACGAATATGTGCTCTTCTTGCATCCTGTGTGCCGAACAACAATTAGCACCACGGAAATTCTTTGCATGGCCAAAAGCCACTTCCCCTTGGGAAAGCTTACACATCGATTTTGCTGGTCCATTCTGGAATGCTCGATGGTTGGTTGTGGTAGATTCATTCAGTAATTTTCCTTTTGTTGTCCGGATGTCTTCTACGACGTAATCTGCCACCATCCAAGCGTTATCCGCTATCTTTTGCATTGAAGGTCTTCTACAGACTATTGTTTCCGACAATGGCCCACAATTCATATCCGCAGAATTTCAGTCATTCTGCAAGGCCAACGGTATTCACCATCTGACGTCCGCGCCGTTTTCGCCACAGTCAAACGGTGCCGCTGAACGATTGGTCCGGACTTTCAAGTCACAGATGTCGAAGTTAAAAGAGTCACATTCTCGGGAGGACGCGATATTTCTCTTTTTGTCCTCGTATCGTTCTCAGCCCCGAGATGGTCGCATACGTCAACATGGGGTCCTCCCCACGGCGGGCGGAAGCCTTATGCCATAACCGTACGCCGATCTGCGGGGGAGGAATGTGGTGTCACCGCCAGACACCACACTTGCTAGGTGGTAGCCTTTAAATCGGCCGCGGTCCGGTAGTATACGTCGGACCCGCGTGTCGCCATTATCAGTGATTGCAGACCGAGCGCCGTCACACGATAGGTCTAGAGAGACTTCCTAGCACTCGCCCCAGTTGTACAGCCGACTTTGCTATCGATGGTTCACTGCCTACTTACGTTCTCATTTGCCGAGAAGATAGTTTAGCATAGCCTTCAGCTACGTCATTTGCTACGACCTAGCAAGGCGACATATTCAGTTACTATTGACATTGTGAATCATGTTCCGTCAAGAGCGACGTTCGTCATTAATGGATTAAAGTTAAGTATTCCACCAGCTACATCCGTTTTTCTAAATTCTAATTTCCTTGTCCTGTTCCAGACCTCACGCCAGCCTGCGTCAGTTAAAACGCGTGCCTTTCGGCCTCTTCTAGTAACACGGTGTTGGCTCTCCTGCCAACCACAAAACTTTTCGTGCAGCCACAGGACGTCGTGTGACGACTGAAACTGGGCGCTATAGGCTGTATGATGCGCAACTTCACTACCGACGTCCATGGCGAGATCCATCTATGCAACCACGACACCATGCAGGGCGGTATAAATGGGACCAACAACATGCCAAATGGACCGCTCAGGAATGGCATCGCGTTCTCTTCACCGATTAGTGTCGCATATGCCTTCGACCAAACAATCGTCGGAGATGTGTTTAGAGGCAACCCGGTCAGGCTGAACGCCTTAGACACACTGTCCAGCGAGTGCAGCCAGGTGGAGGTTCCCTACTGTTTTGGGATGGCATTATGTAATACCGACATACGCCGCTGGTGGTAATGGAAGGCGCCGTAACGGCTTTGCGATACGTGAGTGTCATCTTCCAACCGATAGTGCAACCATATCGGTAGCATATTGGCGAGGCATTCGTCTTCATGGACGACAATTTGCGCCCCTATCGTACACATCTTGTGAATGACTTCCTTCAGGATAACGACATCGCTCGACTAGAGTGGCCAACGTGTTCTCCCGGCATGAGCCCTATTGAACATACCTGGGATAGATTGAAAAGGGTTTTTCATGGACAACGTGACCCACCAACCACCCTGATGGATGTACACCGTATCGCTGTTGAGGTATGGGACAATCTGGATCAGCAGAGCCTCGATCAACTTGCGGGTAGTATGCCACGGCGAATACAGGCATGCATCAATGCAAGAAGACGTGCTACTGGGTATTAAAGGTATCAGTGTGTACAGCCATCTGGACCACCATCCCCGAAGCTCTCGCTTTATGATGGTACAACATGCAATGTGCAGTTCTCATGAGCAATAAAAAGGGCGGGAACGATTTTTATGTTGATATCTATTTCAGTTTTTTGTGCAGGTTCCGGAACTCTCGGAACCGAGGTGATGCAGAAATTTTTTGATGTGTGTATTTTTAGCAGTTACTTCGGAAGTATGGCGCAAGTTTCATCGAGTTGCGTTTCTTGACAGTGAACTTAATACGCAAATTAGTTTCGTCCTTAAATTTTGCACAACAGTTCGTATTGTCGGTTAAGACTAATGTCATCGCTGCTAGGTTCTTCAAACTCACCGCACCAGGAAATCTACATTCCCCGTTAATGTGGAAAAAGTGGAGATAGAAGTGAAAAAGTGAAAAAATGTAAACCTGGTATATACGCTTAACTTGATAACAAATGAGATACACAAATGGGGAGATAAGAAACAATATTCAGGGAAACAATGACAGATATTCAGGGATCACTTTCATATTATTTGCCAGGTACTCCATATCAGCAACCTCAGTAGTCAGTAGACATAGTTAGAGAGCAGAATGTGGAGTACTGCGAAACTTACGGACTTCGAACGTGGTCAGGTGATTGGGTGTCACTTGTGTCATACGTCTGTACGAGAGATTTCCACACTCCTAAACGTTCCTATGTCCATTTTTTCCGATTATATATTGAAGTGAAAACGTGAAGGAACACGTACAGCACAAAAGCGTACAGGCCACCCTAGTCTGTTGACTGACAAGGACCGCCGATAGTTGACTTGGGTCGTAATGTATAATGGGCAGACATCTATCCAAACCATCACACAGAAATTCCAAATTGCATAAGGTTCCACTACAAGTACTACGACACTTAGGCGGGAGGTGAGAAGACTTTGTTTCATGGTCGAGCTTCTACTCATAAGCCACACATCATTCCGGTAAATGCCAAACGACGCCTTGCTTGGTGTAAGGAGCGAGAACATTGGACGACTGAACAGTGGAAAAACGTTGTGTTGCGTGACAAATCACGGTACAGCATGTGTAGTGCCAACAGTAAAATTTGGAGGCGGTGGTGTTATGGTGTGGTTACATATTTCATGGAGAGGGATTACACCCTTTGTTGTTTTGCTTGACAATATCGCACCACAGACCTACATTGATTTTTAAGCACCTTCTTGCTTCCCACTGCTGAGGAGAAATTCGGGGATGGCGACTACATCTTTCAACTCGATCGAGCACCTGTTCATAATGCACGGCCTGTGGCGGAGTGGTTACAAGACAATAACATTCCTGTAATGGACTCGCCTGCACAGGGTCCTGACGTGAATCCTATAGAACACCTATGGGATGTTTTGGAACCAGGCCTCGCCGACCGACATCGATACCTCTCCTCAGTGTGTCACTCCGTGATGAATGGGCTGCCGTTGCTCAAGAAACCTTCCAGCACCTGATGGAACGTATGCATGCAAGAGTGTAAGCTGTCATCAAGGCTAAGGATGGGCCAACACCATATTGATTGAGAGCGCCACGAACTTGTAAGTCATTTTCAGCCAGGTGTCCGGATAATTTTGATCACATAGTGTATGTAAATATGAGTGAACTATAGAAACGATGAATGCACTCTCATTCATCAAAAATGGTTCAAATGGCTCTGAGCACTATGGGACTTAACTTCTATGGTCATCAGTCCCTTAGAACTTAGAACTACTTAAACTTAACTAACCTAAGGACATCACACACATCCATGACCGAGGCAGGATTCGAACCTGCGACCGTAGCGGTCACGCGGTTCCAGACTGCAGTGCCTAAAACCGCAAGGCCACACTGGCCGGCCCCTCATTCCTCCTTTCCACCTCCTATGTGAGCATGCGAGATGATTTTATTTTAAAATGAGTTTCAGTCTGTTCTTTGGATGAAGGGAAGCACGTTCTTGCTAATGCAGTTTTGCGAAAACACCCTCTGTCTACATCGCCAACAAGTTGTACAGATAACCTCGCTGTCCACGCATTAATCTCAAGGATTGGCAAACCTGCATTTGCTTCCTTGATGCACCTTTCCCGCTCCAGAGCTGTGGGTGGCTGGGTAGCGGAAATCGCTTTCCGAGCAACACTTTCGGCTCGGGACTAGGTAAGACAGTCACGGATACGTTCCTCTCTCCATTCGGCATCCGTACTTTAGTGTGCTGTTTGGTTGTTTGAAAACGTTTGAGTAATTATTCAAGGTTCCAGTGTTCAAATCTGTACAAATGAGGCTTTTGGGAGAACATTTAGTTTATTTGCGCAACTGCTTTGTGTAATGTATTGTTGTGGCCATTTAAAATGATTCTACAAATGAAATGGACATTTAGGAGAAGCTTATTCCAAAAAACCATTTTTCACTTTGTAGGAATAATCAACGTGAACTAAGGCAATCAAGGCAAATCCGTAATTCATAGCCTTTTCTTTTAATTTTTTTATGTGGAACTCCAGACGTAGTAACTCAGAATCCTCGTGCCTTTGTACGAGCTGTGGATAACTTGTGCCACAGTCTGGCGTATACTGAGTGAGGATAAATTTATTAGAAAAGCTTTCAGTTATTTAAATTATGGGCACAATATGAACGATTGTGCATCTGGTGGTATCGGAATTTTAGTCGATTTATTGGTGAATGTCCCTCAGCCACGCCCACCCCTCTCCCAAGAATGCACAATACTAAGTGTGAAATAAGAACCCCTCTCGCGGTTATTAATTAATTAGGTGCAATAGCAAGAGCCGTTTGAACTCGAGGTTTTCAGAGACATCACTTTTTGCGGGAACTCACAATTTTCCACGTGTTACGTGCTAGTACTTCTCTGTCCTTCTTTCGTAGTACTAAATGCCGTAGAACTGTAATGCAATATTTGTTCCGAATGATTTACTGAATACCTCTGCGGATATCCCATTCTCTGTAAGTTCCGTTTCCCAGTGTCCTGATAGAGCTCGCAGTATTTGCCATGCTCGTGTGTAGAAGTCATTGAATGGTAGCTAGTTTCTTTCACACACGCAATGTAGTGTTAATGTAAATTAATAGCTGGAACCAGTTATTTCTGTTTAATGTTGTTCCACTGCAAAATAGTAATAAAGAGTAGGAATCTAATTTTGTTCGAACCAGCTGGCAAGACCCAAAGTCGGATACGCCCCGGATACGAAACACGGATGTCAACAGTCGGAAGAACTGAAGTACAAACAGAAAGGGAGCTTACTGTCTCGTAGTGTAACTTCTCGTAATAGGGAAAGGCACAAGCAGCTGACAGACTGTAGGGCCCTCAGGTTGCAGCCACAGTTTGTGACACTCGACGGTCTGCTGTGCAGTACGAAGTGCTGCCATGTGTGGTGGTTCCCTCACAACAGTTCAGAAACGAAGTATTGCACCAGGCGCATGATCACCTGTTTGGTGGTTCACGGGAGGGGGGGGGGGGGGGGGCGCAGAGCAATAGACAAACGTGAAGCCGAAAAGTTTTGGTGGAAGACCGAAAGCAAGATGTTGAACCGTACTTAAAAGACTGAGTGGTAAATGCTTAAAAAGCAGATCTTAGTCACCGAAATATGCTATTAAAAAGGTTGTCAGAAGCAACAACCCATTTTGAATTGCTTGGTTTGGTTATTACTGTACAGTTTAATAGGAAAGCAGCAAAAATAGGTATATTCTAAGTACAATAGATCACTTTTCTCGGATTGCAGCAATGATAGTGATTCCGGACAAACGAGCGAGCACAGTCGCAAACACGATGGTTAATAATTGGATACTGACATACATATCAGGACAGAAATCTACATCTACATCTACATTTACATGACTACTCTGCAATTCACATTTAAGTGCTTGGCAGAGGGTTCATCGAATCACAATCATACTATCTCTCTACTATTGCACTCCCGAACAGCGCGCGGGAAAAACGAAAACCTAAACCTTTCTGTTCGAGCTCTGATTTCTCTTATTTTATTTTGATGATCATTCCTATCTATGTAGGTTGGGCTCAACAAAATGTTTTCGCATTCGGAAGAGAAAGTTGGTGACTGAAATTTCGTAAAAAGGTCTCGCCGCGACGAAAAACGTCTTTGCTGTAATGACTTCCATCCCAACTCGTGTATCATATCTGCCACACTCTCTCCCCTATAACGTGATAATACAAAACGAGCTGCCCTTTTTTGCACCCTTTAGATGTCCTCCGTCAATCCCTCCTGGTAAGGATCCCACACCGCGCAGAGCTCATGAAGCGGTTGTGTCTCCTACTTCGTACCCGAAAAATTCGCACTAGTCCTAACAAACGATTCGTCGTACCGAAAGCATTTATCCCACAGTTTGTAATATGTTAAGTCATTATGTGAACAGTCAGCTTGAAGATTGGGACTCGTATTTTCAATACGTCGTCTCAGCGAATAGTTTTAACGTACACACTACTGCAGGTCTTTCACCGTGGTCTTTAACCATACCAGGTGTTATGCGGTATAAAGACGCCATTTCCTTTCTGAAACATAAATTAAGTGCTAAGGAGGAGTCAGTAAAGAAATTTTCCAAGAGATTGAGAGAAGTTTTTCAGAAGGTCAAACTAGCGAAAAAAAAGCACTAGAACATCAGGAAAAGTCGAGGCAACGTACAAGGAGACTGTCGAAATATAGAATCAGTCAGTGGGTATCGTAACAAACCCGTATACACCAAAAGGAAGAATTAATATTTATTATCGGGTAGCAGGGACCGTATCAAATGACAGAGATGACATCGCCAGTGAACGTGAAGCTGCAGCTTTCAACCAAGACATCGATTATTCGTATGAACCGAACCGAACCCTTCAGAAGAGCGGTAGATGCTTTGCCACAGATTCCAACATCACAGGTGGTCCGTAATAAAACCTCTAAGAAGGCAAAGATGCCAGTAGTTAAAAATATTCAGGAATCATGTGATATTTCACATGCTTTAAGATCACGAGTTTAGTTTCCATTTCTTTGATGTCTACATTTGGACTTCGTATTTCTGAGTCATTGAGCCTATATTGTTTTCTTTGGGGATTTGTTTTTTTTATACTAGGTAAGTTAATGAGATTAAATTGTTGTAGTATTTGGTAGTATTTTGTTATGCACCAGCGTTCTAGGAAGATACAGGGGAAACGAGGATAAAATTCCTTTCTCGCAGGTGGCGTGCAAGCAGGGGTAACCAGGAACAATATGATAATCTTCCTGTTCCTACATCTCGTCCAGAGGGTATTAGGGGATCAATTACGGAAGCAGCCTCTGCAGCAGCAACGTTTTATCAACAAGTCAACGGTGGACACTGGCATTAACTTTGAATATGTGGAAGGTGAGAAACGAGGTGCGCGGGTTTGAAGACTCCCTCGTAGAAAGCACCAGAGAAAGAAGGAGTTCTGGGAGCAGTACCTACCTCGGATTACTACCCTCTTACAAGAAACTGAGGTAACAGTTGAAGTAAGTAATCGACTGATGCTGAGAACACTGATTCGATGAAACAGAGGTTGAATAAACACAGGCCAAAAACTGTTGAAGACAGTGTTTGAGACAGCAGATGACGAAGAAGTCAGAATTTAAACAGCACGCTAGGCCTGTTACAAGCAGCAGCGGACGCTACGAAGGTTAAGGTAGACTGGCATACCACCCACCTACTGAACAAGCAATAGGCTGTAGCGAAAGCGACTGGTATGAGAACTGACAACGGAATTGATACAACGTACACAGAACTCAAACCAGACTATTAATGATGATCTGTAAAGGAAACAGAAGTAAATGGTTGCAACAGATGGACAGATAGTTGTAGCTGTTACGAATTTTGATAGTCAGTATCAATGACGAAAGATTAAAAACAGCAAAATAACTGGAATCATTCGTCCATGCCATAATATGCAACTGCAAGTGCTACAATGTTGCCGCTGCAGCAGTTCCTAGGAGGAAGCACAAGAAACCCTGAAGGATTTTGCAACTGAGCTGTGGCATATAGCGGAACCAACTGAGAGCAATCGAGCGTAGTTTTACCACAAATCGGCAGTCAAAGAGAGGACAGATGGAGCGAGACTACATGTGTCTGTATGTTTTCTGGTAGCAGGCTTGAACGTGCGGTGTCAGTGTTTTATTGTATACCCATACCCAATGAAATAGGTTCACGTACAAATAGAAAAGTACTAATAGTTTCAGAAAACTGATTAACCTAAACACTGATGTCCAAGGAAGGATTACGGGGTTGCCAACGGGGGAGTATCACGCCCTGTCCAACACGAGTATTCTGGACTGACACACGCATGTGAGGTACAATGGTTCCTGGGACACAGAGGGTCAGAGGCAAGTATTAATCCCTAACAGCATTTTCAAATAATGGGCGCGCATTTGGTATATTCAATGTATGTTTCACAAATAATAATTGTGAATCGTTACGAAGAAACAAAGCTACAGGGTAAGATGGGGGCAAAAGTCAGTACAGAGCCAGAGTAAGAAATCTTCTCTAATACGTCTCTGTAAGCAATGTCCTGTACATCTTGTTCTCAGTGTGTATGTAGAGGTTTCTGGCTATCGATACACGCGACGACTGAACGGAGTGCTGTTTGTGCGAAAAATATTGTTTGGCCAGATGAATACCTGCCACTTTAATTCTTGGTCTCGACTCCTACTTACAGTTATCCCGATAATACCACAATCAAACAAACTTCGAAAACATTCCGATTGCTGGGTAATATTTGTACATATCTTACACTGATACAGAGTTTAGTGATAATTTTGTCCCACAGGAATATTTATGCTGTCCTGAATTATGCAAGCATTTATTTTATTTTTCAAGGCAGTTTAAAACTAATCTCTACACTAAACGTGATGCATTCATTTAATAGTTAACTTTCATGGCTGACCATTTTGCCACGTCACACATCCAACGGGAACAGTAGTCACGTTGACCATGCCACGAATACGTGACGTTTTTCCGAATATATGGTAGCCTACGTGTTAATTTAAAATAAAGGCCTATTCTCTTCGAAAGTTCGTCCAAATCTGTCCAAACGCTTCAGCGTGAAGGAGTAACATACACACTAACATACTAACTCGACGAAGATAGAAAATAAGCAATTTATAGTCCTCTGCAGTACAAATTTTATAATCTTTGTACAAGCAACAACGTGATCTGCGCTCACGCGTGTGCCTGTTACCAGTGGAAACGCTCAAATATCATAATGAAATCCAGCCTCACTAAAAGCCTACCATGTTCTACATGTAAAGGAACAACATTTCTTGTCGAACGGTATTTAAACGACACCGTTTTTCTGAGTCTTCAAGAGTCTCAGAAACTATGAGATATGTCTGACGGCTCAGCGTCTAAAATGCAACGGGCTTGTATGGAAGTATGGATTAAACACTTTGAGGATTGTGTCAACATTGTATTTAGTACGTTGAATCGTATTTATATAGGGCATTTTAGACAATAAAATCATTTTTGCAAATGTGATACAGTTCAAAAATCAAACAGCAAGCAGCTTTTTCCAAGAGTAATTATTATTCCGCATTTCGCGTTATGTCTTTCAAATGATTAAATATCTTTGCACTACACACTTTTAAAAGTAGTCTATGCGCAAATTCAGGTCATAAAGTAATTCAATTTCAAATGTCTTGCAAATCCATCCAGCTGTTTCAGCGTGAAGGAATAACAAACACACTCACACACAAACGTTCGCATTTATAATATGTTTGAGACATTCTTAATATTGCCGATTTAGTAATCGAGCCACTTGTAACTACATTAAGCGTAACAGATTATATCTGTTGTATTAATTTATGCGAGGTTGTTTTCTACTAATTATTCTAATAAATCAGAAGTTTATTTGAATTTTCCAATTTCTTTACCGTGGTCAGAGTAATTCTCCCATTTCATGTTTTTCTAAAATAATAATAAATATTTTGTAATTAATATTAGTGTGAACCGCTAACTTTTGCTGCCTCAGTATAACGTCTGTCAGGGCCTATTTTATGAAGGTAAGGTAAGTCACGCTGCCGAACTACGAAGCTGCGCCTGCTGAGTTCTTACTGTATTATCTTCTGGTGGTGTAGCTTTGTCGGTCTATGTTCGAGCCATTGTATCTGTGATTTAATTTTTTAATTTTATACCTACAGATACGGAACTGTCCATCGGTAGGCCACATAGGTTGTTTATTGAGTCATCACAGACCATCTCTAACGTTATAGATTTTACCGTTCAGCCATACTGTCGAACCATGCTTGGATTTAGTCAGATGCTCAGCATTGATGTACATGTTGAGTCATTAACTAATTCCACCAAGAATAACTCAATATGATAGGAGCTGAAAAGTTTGCGAGACAAAAGTTGCATTGGACAACGGGGGCCATAATATGAGGTTGGTTTTTTGTTGCTAGGTGGGGTCGCTTCAGAGATATGAAGGTCAACTTTTTTTTAAAACGGGTTGCTATAGTATGGTGTTTATTTTCTGATAGCGGCTATCGAGACGAATCCAATGATGTGTAACAGTAAGGTCTTTGAAGCTCAACGAAGGTGAAAAAAGAGGCATGAACATCCATTTACAGAAGGTGTTCGAAGTGATGACTATTGGTATCAATGCAGTGGTGCAGTCTTTCTATCATGGACTGAGTGGTATTCCTGATCACATCGGTGCTTATCGAAGCATTGCCTCCTGTGATATATGCGTACCTCAACTACCCTGAGTCTGCAAATACACAAGTGGGTGACCCTTGTATTTTTTACTTCTATTTTCTTAATTTTTATTTTTATAATTTATAGTCCCTTTTATTTTTGTTTAAATCGTGCTTATCATTCTCTGTTGTTGAGGCAACATATCTTGTTAATCTTCTACTTTGTTCTTCAGATATGCTGAAGTTATTCTGATATTAAGAACAGCAACTCACTGTTAATGACTGAATGTTAAGATGTGCCCTTCTAGATATTCAATGAAATTAGCTGTAGTTCATCAATTATAGTCATTTACTTTTGTTTAGAAATAGTGGTTTAGTTGTTTGCTTCCCTTACTGTCTGGAAACGGGGACAACTCGAAACGACCTGATCTGCGAAACTTTCATCACCACGTTCACAGATTGCTGCGTTCTTACATTACACTCCAGTAACATCTGAGATGTCAACCGCGGCCTGTTAATAGCTGTAACATATCTCAAACTGGGGCAATGGCGAGCATGCTGAGTCTCTTCTTAATGGTTGGTAATGTATGTATATCCGCCTAGCAGTGCATCTAGTGTCGAAATGAAATTTCATTCGTTTCAGGTCCAGACTCGTAAGTGTCTTATTAGTAATGAGTCCTGTGATCTCGAACATTCTATTATACTATTCACGCCCCAACCAATACTACTGCTGTTCTGTAGCGTACCACGATGCCCAACAGAAATATTCAGAGAATCACTGGTAAATGCAGGTGCAGTGCGGAAGACACCGATGAGCATCAAGAGTACGCTCTGTCGTTTCTGCATTTCTCCACTGGAAGGCGATGCGCCCAGGCGCTGGCAGCGAAGTTCACAATAGCGTACAAGACAGTTTCATAGTATGAATGCAAACCATACAGTAGTAATTTGCAGTAGACAGTGTAGACAGTGCATAATTTTGGGCACCGGCTAACGGGTTATACGTCTTCCACAAACTTCCTTTTCTCGTCTTTAAAAGTGCCTAGATACCTGCAAAGAGTGCTACGTTTATGCGGAGTCCGACAAGCCTCCGGGGCGGAATTCCGTAGAGAGAAGACGAAATTTCTAAATTTAATCAAAAAACTGCTGAGTGAAATTGAACGTTGCTTTATTGTTATCATTTCAGCACTGACCCAGAGAATTATTCCTGACAAATGAAACTCAAACGAAATCTGACTGCTCAAATAATTAACACAAAAGAATGGCCCTGAATTAGAAGCATTTCATAGGACACTTACCTCACAAAAAAACCTTCATTACACGAACTACAGTGATACAGCAAGCACCAAAATTTTACCATAATAATGTGACATCCACTTCAAAAAATTATATAATCGTCCGTGACATTCAGTTCCAAATGTTATATAATCGTTACAATATTACATTTCCATTACGGACACACGTCCAGATCGTCTGCTTGCGCTAACACTTCAGACCCCTAACCTCTGTCAGTGCTAACTATTAACTTCCAACTTCCATCACTGCTGGCGGATCACCTCCAACTGCTAGTCCGACCAGCCACAAAGTCTCTTACAGAGTGCACACAGCGCTGTCAGAGTTATTAATGCAGAGCGCTACATAGTGCTGCCAACATATAAACACATAAAGAAACTACTTACATAGTCCCCAATCAAAACAATTTAGGCAGTGGCCAAGACTGATTTGTTAAGCCTTTTTTCACATTGACAGTATCAAATAGATCAGATGCACACAATTAGTAATATACTGTTGGTCAAAAGGAAAAATTGTACTCACAATCCCTAAAGACAGTACTAATCATTCATCAGAATAGTAGTCTCTGACAGTTGCACAAAGTCTGAGCAATAAAAGAAAATGCACTCACAAGTAGCGGACGACCATGCAGTCTTGAACAAGTAGTGTTGTCTTCCCATCGGAAACACAGTGCTGACTCTTGATATGAAGATTGGTAATGGTGCACAATAGAGTAAACCCACAGCAGAGTCAGCAAAGTCTTGCAGAATATTGGTAGAATTGATAGGTCACCACAGAGCAGACCCACAGTATTTCTTGTAGAAATAATGGTAATAATGGGACACCAAAGGTGCAGACCCACTGTGGTCTTTGTAGAGATGGCCAGCAGCCATCTGTTGTCAGTGTGCAGGAGCACAATCACAATTGAAGAGTCTTGCAGATAATATATCAAAACCATAAACCAACAATCGTGCACTCACTAACTTTTTGCAATATCCTTAGAACCAGCAATGCTGTTAACCAGTCCGTTGCTGAATTATGAACATACGTGCAAGCACTAACACAGCCATATAACGTCTAAGATTTTATACATATACTATAACCAACAGACAAAACTGTGCAGTAAAATAAATCCCTACTATTTATGGAGAATTGGTGTCTATACAATTTTGATTTTACAGCATACAAATTGAATCACAAATGTAAAGAAAAGATCATTACATTAAAAAAACCATGATAATACAGGTAACATTTGTAGTAATACATGCTTTACAAAAAGAACAGAAATTAACACATACATGAGTATTACAGGAACAATGACATAAGTAAATAAATGATAAATGAGAATATCCTAAGAAACATTAACTTGACACATGAGCAATAAAAGAAAACAGAACAGAATAAATAATGTCTGAACATCTTTTCAAAGTAAGAAACAAGTTAGATTTGCGGATAACAGTATTCCTCATGATAGTGAATGCAGTTTATTATTAGAAGGAAAAAAATTATACCAAATTTTTCTTGTCAGGTAAACACACAGAGACAAGAAGAACACAAACACATAAGTGTACACATAAACACATAGCGGAATAACATAAAAAGGAAAGGACAGGGTCTGTTTTCAATGTAACATTTGGTACTGCAGTACTTGCGGTACTTCATTTCCATACAAAATTTCATTTTTTCTCGGAGATCTCCCTAGTTCAACTTTTTTCCAAAACAAACGCCCTTTCTATCTGTATTTACACTTTCATTTATTTCGTACTTCATCATTTGTTTCCAAGAATATCCTACCTAACAAAATAATTGTTCCTCATTATATAATACTCTTTGTCAAAACCTTTTTCTTATAGCTCCTCAATGCATTTCTTCCCAGGTCATCACAACTCCTTTTCTTATATAGCATTCTTAAACTAACTTAAATCTGCTGAGCTCAGATATATAAACTAGATAATGAGGCAACGCAGCAGCACAAAACAATCAACACAAATAACAACAATGAAAAATGCAAATTGCCAATGCAGGCAGCAGTATATCTAAATTAGCAAATAAAATGTGGCATTATAACTAATATGAGGCAATATACAGCAAAGATGAAAAATAAATGAGTGGTAAAACTGCCTTATCAGAGTAATACAAAGCAGAATTCAGTAGGACAATGCCTGACAAACAGGAGCAGCAGATGCAATAACTTATACCTAAACATGACAAAGCACAAGCAGATAAAATATTACAGTAAAGACAGCAATGCAGATAAGGGAAATGTCTATTCACATCTTAATGTCACATCTTAACACTACAGTGGTTCACAATGCCAACTTATTCTACCAAAAAATTACCAAGTCCTTGAAAGAAAAATTATGTATGCAATTCCTGTCAGTAGTCCCTTCTCCTGCTTATTCTTTCCTCTCCAAGTGCTTTTTTTTTTTACAGGCTGTGGATCATAAGATTGTTATTTAATGGATATGTAGACAGAAAGTTTTTACATTAGCAGATGTACTAAATTTTATTTCATAAAACCAACGCTGCAGCACAGCTAGAAACCAGATATCAAATAAAATAAGCAAATATCTACAAAGCAAAGCATAAAAACATCATTCACCAGCCACATGGCATTTCATAAGTCAATAAACATTTTCTCAACTTTCGTAGACATATACCATTTCAGTAAGAAGCACAAGGCATGAGCTCCAAAGTGTAATCATATGTTTCCAAGTAATAGTGTCTGGTGTTTGTGGTGCGTTCTGAAAAGAAACAGCAATAGCAAGGTCAACAGCCTCTCTTTTCTGCAGCTATAAGAACGCTTATGGGAGAGTGGCGAGCTTCAAAGTGATTAAAGCATCACAAGTAAAGTTGAAAGTCCACACAACAATAGGTTTATTTCAAGGCGGCTAGCGTGCAGCCCAGTGCAACGTTACGTCAAAGTCACATACACTCCTTAAGAAATGTTT
The DNA here is from genome assembly GCF_023897955.1 of Schistocerca gregaria. Lineage (NCBI taxonomy): Eukaryota > Metazoa > Arthropoda > Insecta > Orthoptera > Acrididae > Schistocerca > Schistocerca gregaria. Next base: position 460,275,472 of record NC_064923.1, read on the forward strand.
TCAACAGCAATTTAAGCTACAAGAACAGGTTGAAAATTTATGGGAGAAGTGTTTACAAACGAACTCTCATCAATAATAGTGTCCAAAAATTTCCATCAGCATTGTGGTAGTTACATTCTGATATATACTCACTTTTAATTACTCTTAATGTACGATTCTTGGTTTCCAAATTTTTTTTCACAAACCAGAGTCCCCAACCCCTACGAATTATTAATATACATATGAAGACATAACATAATGACTTTCCTCATATAGCATCACCTTATTAATCATAAACATATCTCATCATTATACACATTGTCGTCATAAAAACATCATCATAAGACAGCAATCAAATCTCGAAATCGTTGTAGCTTCCTTCACTAATTTCAAAACCTAAAAAAAATACTGTACTCGTTTCAATAGTGTCATCTACCTCAAATGTGCTTCACAAATCCTGATCCCACACAAATACACCTCTCAAAGCTTTCACAGCATCACAATGGTTCCAAAAATATATGAACAGTTACCAAAACGCAGACAAAGTATAATTTCAATAAGTGTGAAGTAATCCAACTGCGTAATTAACTAGACATGTGTCAGAGGCGTAGTAAACAATTTATCCGTTTCTCTCTGCTAAATGTCCAGATAGCTGTGAAACTCTGTTTGGAGAAATATGGTACCAATGTGTAAAACTATATAAGCAAATACCATATTTGCAAGGGCTCCTTGCACTTGCCACAAAGATGATACACACAGTAGGCTTATTCCCATGCGGGATAGTGTAATTACAGCCCAGATGTTACAGATTAAAACTGCGGAATGAAATGTATCGCCAAAAACCTTTTCTGTATCGTAGCAGTTTCTTAAAAATGTTCCAAGTACAAAAGCTAATCACTCAAATGCGTGTCATGTAGCGCTAAACTATAGTTTTTGCCGTAAGATAATTTCTGTCATTGGGTGACAGTAAAAAAGGACCAAGTGTCGTAGTTATCGTCGTTCATAAGCAAAGTTCTGCAAAAAATCGATGTACTTACCTTTTTCAAATCCCAAAGTAAAGAGCTTTGCGTACCAATGTCGTAGTCATTATGTTACACTGTTTACCAACATATTCATGACAGATATGACAGTTTCATACAAATAATAAAGATAATTTCTGTCATTGCTTAACGGTAAAAATGTGCCAAGTGCAGTAGTTATCGTCATTCATAAGCAGAGTTCTCCAAAAATCAATGTACTTACCATGTCATATACAAAAGTTAAGTGCTGTGGGTATAAATGTCGTAGTTAATACATTCATTGCTATGACCTTCAAATTACTATATTGTAACGTATTGTTGTGTTACGAAAAATACCTGTCTCTATGTAGCTATGCCACGAAAGTCACTACCAAAACATGTTTTACTTTGCAGAAGAATGGTAGAAAAACTGTGCAGACATAAAACAGATACAGTGCAAAAGCAATAATGAAGATTATGTCACTTCTAAGTTGCGTCGTACTATAATCGTTCAACGGTCAAATTAACCAAACACCGTCTCATCTGTGTCTTCTCAGAAAGCACTTTAAATAAAAATGTTCATTCAAGTAAACCAAAATCTTGCAGTAAACTTCATTATCAGTATATGCTCCTAGAATGTGGACTTTATAGTCGTAACGTAATGGTGCCACCAACAAGCTAATACGTACACAAAATAGTACTGTGTCGTTCGTTCCCTAGAAAAGTGGACTTGTAAAATTACTGTCTTAATGAATTCCATAGGTTCTTGACTAGATAGTTAACTCCAAAACATCGCTGCATGCTAACCGTTTCTAAGTTGACAAAGCGTAATAGTAGCTCGAAGTGAAAAATTTAATGCCAAAGAAAGCTAATTTAGGAGGGAAACAATAAGAAAATTGATAAAGCCAAGCCTGTGGATGTATGTTATTACAAGAATTCTTGAATGTTTTAAATTTACGCGTAGTGATGAAGAGCTAACAGCGAAAGTCATCATAATGCTGAGTCCCAGATCGGTCATCCTTACCTTGTGCTGGCGATTCCGTCTCAAGGTTCGGTGCACCTTGCAAATTCCTTTCAAGATCTCCGAAATACCATGTACAAGCCTTTCCGTATTTCTTAAAACCTCTTCTCATGTCGGAGCGCGAGCATCCTCTGAAATGAATAGCTCTTCTATCACGTGCGCCAACTGATTTTGTACTTCCAGCATTTCTCTTTTGTGTTGCGTGATGATTTGTTTCTGGCTGTGTTTGAATTTCCTAATTTCTTCGTACTCTTCTGTGTCAGTAAACGCTACCGCTCCTGTGTCATTCAGATCATCATCTCCCTTCATAGATAAATTTGTTAACTGGTCCGAAAGTTAAGCTACTTTTTCCGATAATGAGCTAATTTCCTCCGTGTGTTTTTCTGAACCAAATTTTAGAGTGTCAATTTGTGCCTAAATCCTATCTACTGTGTCCTTTAAGTTTTCCTGATTTTTTTGCATGTGCGTGACCGTATCGGTAGATGCAATAGAGTCAGTTTTAGCCTGCAATGTGTCATGATTTGCGTATGCAATGGTCGTTTGTTCAATTATGTCTAGCTTTTGAGGTTGTTGCAGTATTTGTTTCTGTTTTTGTTCCATTGTGTCTAACTTTTGAAGCTCCTGGTTTATTTGATCAACGTTTTGAATTAATAGCAATAACAGTGTATGAGTTACTGAAACATGTTCAATTGCGGTTTTCGGCAGTGCATTCGCACCGGCGATTCTTATATATCGAAAAACAGAAAGTGTGTCTCGAGTAAACTGAGAAAGGTGTAATGACGCAAAACCTGAATCTACGTTATTTGCAAGATATGGTTCTGTTATTTGACATTCCTGAGGCGACTTGTTACCGACCGATCAACAGTACTTCTCGGTTCACCAATTGTTTCTCTATCTGCACGATTATTTACTGCCTTGTCCATATGCCTATGCACAATTACCAAATTATTGTTTTAAATATTTGTCACTTCATTATAAGGTGGTGCTAACAAGCGACGCTCATCACTGTCATTTCTCAATTCGCTTTGCAGCTTTGTGTTACGTTTTCCACACTCCATGATTATCACACTGTTTCAAGCGATAACACAGAAAAAACACAATTTGAGAAGTAAAAATAAGAAGACACACTAAAAGAGGACTAAAAATAACGAATATCTAATTAGTTGCAAACGAGACTGCGAAATACTTGGTTCAAATCCGCATGCACGACACAACTGCTTTGCTTATTGCGATACACCAATGAGAAACTACAACTGCAAAGGAAATTCTCTATACAACTACGCGCTACCAACAACAATAACTGGTTTCTAAACGTGCACTAATTATTCAAACTACAAGAGAAATCAGAAGATTCCAGTGAGGTATCCTCGGCTAAGGGTCGACAGGTGAAACTTCTTTATTAAGTTTTTACTTAAACTGCAATAACTGAGACGGTGAAACTTCTACGTTATTTACTCAAATTCGTTAATGCAATTGAACCTGCAGAGTGAAACTGCTTAATGCAACTGAACCATTTAAACTGATGAGTGAGATTGAATGGAAGTGAACCTGCTGAAACTGCTTTGTGAAACTGAACGTACTGTAACTTTCTTAGTCTTTATCATTTTATATCTGACCTACAGAATTTTCCTGACAAATAAAACTCAAACTAATTCTATTCATTAATGTCTCACAATATCCTTGTGCAATGATGTCTGATTGTGAATAATTAACATAAAAGAATGGCCCTGAATTAGGAGAAATACTAACAATAACCTATACATTTCATAAGACACTTACCTCACAGAAGATCTTCATTACAGGAACTACAGCGATACAGCAAGCACCAGTACAGTCAGCTTAATAAAAGATTCTAACTATTGAACTATTTTAGGCTCTAACTACTAATAGGAATTTGGTTAGAAAAGGAAAGATTTTGTTGTAGAGCAAACAATGTATTTAGCAAATTTTACCTTAATAATGTGACATCCAGTTCAAAAAATTATATAATCGTCCGGTGACATCCAGTTCCAAAAGTTATATGAAGAGATTATTTCAATAGTGGTACAAGTCCATTACCTCCACGTTTCTGTCTATAATGCTTCTGAAAGTAATAAGCCAAATAAGCAGAAAGCAAGAAGCCATATGCTTGAACATTTCTGGTATCTCAACTGAAGATTTTTCCGCACTCATTGAACTTTAGGACTCTATTTCCAACTGAACAAAAGTGGGCTTGTTCCACTATTGAAATAAGCCCTTCATATAATCGCTACACTGTTACATTTCAATGACGGACACACGTCCAGATCGTCTGCTTGCTCTAACACTTAAGACCTATAACCTCCATCAATGCTAAATATTAACTACCAACTTCCATGACTGCTGGCTGTTCACCTCCAACTGCTAGTCCGACCAGCTACAGAGTCTCTTACAGAGTGCACACAGTGCTGTCAGAGTTATTAACTCGGAGAACCACATAGCGCTGCCAACATACAAATTCATAAACTGGCTACTTACAAAGTGAATAATTCTTGTTTCCCTCAAGTTTCGCCTTGGATTGAGAGGACAAAATTAAGGACATCATCTGTGTGCGCAAGACGACCATCGATAGTATCTGCCTCCTTAAGCAAATGTAGAATGGATTCAGTATTAACATCCAAGAACAATGAACCATTTATGGACATCTGGGGACAGTCCTCCTGGGTTCTATAATGTACGTATCTTTCCCCGCAGATAATAGTTAACTCTCCATTTAATAATTTCACTCACTCTGTTGAAGAAGTCTTCTAAGGAATGGTTATAACTAATCAACAAATCTCTTGCTATAAAGCAACATCGGTTTACTCCAGGTGTTTCCTAGTTATTTCCTTACAATATTATTCTTACTTTTCCCAGTCCTCCTATCACACCATGGTCTCTTTTAATAGCTTCTATTACTTCACTCTGTTTTTCTTGAAGCAATACTCACGCTAGAATCCATGGAAAATTTCCCAAAGTGTCTTATCTACCTCGAGTATTTGCACAAAATCTTAATTTTCTCCTTTTAAGCAAGAACTACTCCTTCTTAGTTTATCTTTCTCCTCTCATTCTGCTGTAGACTGCCTCCTCAAACTATTGATAAAAGAGACAAAGTGAACTTTCTCGCTAGAATAAAAATCTATATTCTTAAAGCTACTAGCATGTGTTACACAGATGACCGAAGGCGCTCCCAAAAAGTCATTCTTTCAACTGTCTTGTCTAAATCAATACCTTATTCTCAGTTTCATGGATGCTTTCCCTAATTTCCTCCACTTCAGTGTCATCATTTCGACTACCTTCCTGGAATATCTGACGACAATAATTCTTTGTTTCTACTTTGCCTTCTTTATACTCAACAGCTTGGGATTTAGTGTTTTTATCCTAGTATCCTACTTTATTATTTACGACATTTTCTAATTTTCCTTGTTTTGGAGATACCTCTAGTACAACATCATTCTAGTTTGTTCCAATTTTTAACTAGCTTTTCTGTTATTTCACCTATTTCACATAACATGGGTTTTTGAGATTCACTAAAAGCTTTTATTTTTTGTCATTCCTCCAGTTTCATTTACGATTCTTTAAAATCTTGCGTAGTTTTCCTCTGCCGTTCCTTCACTTTCTTTAGCAGCAGTTTGTACTTTCTACTTCCCTTTTTTCATTTATTTCTTTTCTATATCAGGATCTGATTTAATTATAAGACCTTTATAACATTTTCTATGACATATTCGATTTAATTTGCTTCAGCCTGTTTGCTTCGCATATTCGAAAAATAGCTACATCCTACACTGTTTCAATTTATTTATTTTCAATATATGGTCCTGATATAATAATTGACCCTTTTCCTATATTGTCCGCAACATATTCGATTCAATTTACTTCATCCTGTCCGCTTCCCATTGTTGGGAAAATGAGTACATAGTATTCCTCTTTGATTATCATTTTGCAACCTCGAAACGAACAAAACAAATCAGAACGAAATGTGCCAAACAATAATTTTCGGATTCAGAACCGAAAGACTGGAATGTTTCTATAAGACAGCGTTGTCAAGACACTACATAACTTCACTGCAGATATTTAAAGTATCTCATTTTGACCGGGAATGTATCTAAACACATCTACGGAAAAAAGAAATAGTGCACGAATTTATAAGTTTTCAGTGCACTCAAGATTAATTACTGCAACAGCGCACATGGGAGCATGAAACGATATCAATTATCGATCATCAGCACACGTGGTTCTGATTTACCAGATACTGACCCATGCTGCAACACCCACATTAGTGCGTGTTGTAGCCTCCATGGGCGGCACTGTAGGAGTTGAGTCTGGCATTCAGTCGATCATACAAGTAGCAAATACTTTCCTGGGATACGTAAGGCCGCGTCTCTTCGCTGTGTTCACTTAGTTCTGTAAGTGTTGTTGGCTGACGGGTTGCACGAGTCACTTCTCATCCCATCATCCCATCATATCCCCCACGTGCTCGACCGGATACAATTCTGGATGTCATGCTGCCCAGGAAACTTGCTGCATGTCTTGCAGAGCACGTTGACACTCACGGGCAGTGTGCGGACAGCACTATCCTGTTTGAACATCACTGAGCCGGCCGGTGTGGCCGCGCGGTTCTAGGCGCTTCAGTCTGGGACCGCGTGACCGCTACGGTCGCAGGTTCGAATCCTACCTCGGGCATGGATGTGTGTGATGTCCTTAGGTTAGTTAGGTTTAAGTAGTTCTAAGATCTAGGAGACTGATGATCGCAGATGTTAAGTGCTCAGAGCCATTTGAACCATTTGAACATCACCGACGTGTTTCAAAATAGCAAAAGAACGGGCATAACAACATTCCGCAAGGACCGAGCGCAGGTTAGCGTCCCCTCTAGAAACGCCAAAATGAATGAGAGTTGTAGTCGCACCCCAGAACAAAATGCCTGGGGCTGGGCCAGTGTGTCTTCGACAAATGCACTTTACGAGACAGCGCTCACCAGTTCTATGTCGTATACACAAACAACCGTTAATAGTGTGCAGGCTGAATCTCCGAAGACCACGACGTCCCAGTTCATCTTCCAAGTAAGTCTCTGACAGCAGTAGTCGAGCAGTCCGCTGCGATGCTATGGCGTGAGTAGAGACGGGCCAGAGGTGTGCATGCCCATCGTGCCACTGCGAATAACCAGTTCACAACAATTGTACAGCTGACGCAACACGTCCATCTTGTGTAGCAGTTCTCCGAGCGGACCATCCCACCACCCGGAAGGGTGCAGTTTGACCCCTTTTACAACTCCCCCAGTTGGCTGTAGGAAGCAAGAGAAGGTCTCCGTGACATGGTTCAGTACTTGCTTCACACATTTGCACCACATTGAGCCATCTATATGTGAGAATTTACTAATAACGGGTCACTACGCTACGCTCTCCGTTGGCGGACGATGTTGAAACTATTATCACTGCATCTACTATCCCCTAAGTGGCATATGACGTCATTAGATCATAATCTACATCGTCTTTCCAGGCGAACTAATTTTTTTCCGGCAGTGTGTTTAAGTCACAACTTTAACGAAACGACATTTACTCACGTCCTGGAAAAAACTTTTTTGATGCTACAGTTGCTGTAAAAGTCAAGTTCTCAAGCAAAAGGAGACACTTTCTGCTATTCGGCCGTGAAAGGAGGAATGAACTATACCACAAATAGAGGTATGTTCAATTATGTAATTAGCCTTGCCCCAACACTCCTATTGTGTCTTCTCTCTTTTCCAATCCTGGTGTGCTGCCGCCCCTATACCTACATATCCCACCAACCTTTCAGCTGCACATCCTCCACATCCTCTCCCAAAGACGTTTCAACCGTCTCCCTCTCGCAGGTCACGAACTCCGCCACAACATGTACCTGTCCTACCATCTCTAATCCATCTTATCGTATCCAGACCTCCCCAGGGCTCCTTCCTCCTCCTCTCTCCCTACCACACGTCATCCCTTTCCCCTTTGCTGGCGCCCCCATTCCCTTTTACTCTCCAATATACAGCTCCCAGTACCAGTTGCCCTACCACTCTCTACTTGTCTACTGCAGCCACCCTCATCTTGTCGCCACCTCTTCCCAGTCCGCCATCCTCATGAACACCACTCTACCTCCATCCACACCCGCCCTTCTTTTCATGTGCAGTCCACCGTCCAGGGCAGGTCCTTTTCTAATTATATTGAAAGTGCACAGTGCTCCATTTTGAATGATGATTGTATCTTCCGAAGTGTTCAATATTTTTTTCTGTGTTTTTTCATGTCACCTCTTACATTAAAAGCAGATGTGAAATGTATTTGTAACATTTAAGTTAGATTTAAGTTTTACTGGACGAAGAATGGGCTATTTTTACCGCTGCCAGTCTAGCCCCTCTCCTGCATGAGACAATGGAGGATGAAATAACAGTAAAGGAAAAAAGAGTCAATGCCAATTAAGACTCAATTTGTCTTAACTTATTGATAGACAATATTTGGTGATGATCACATCTTCTGATTATGAATATTTTCTATATGAGAATGCTGCCAGGTGGTTCGGGGTCAACTATTGATTTACAAATCTTGGTCATGGTAGTGAGAGGACCTCTCGTCGCCAGTATTTGCACAGAAAGCTTGGCAGGAGAGGTCGAATAGTATTAGGTAGTGAAGTAAAATTCCTTTTTACGGTCACTTCCGGAGTTTCATTCTAGACCTCTTCTCTGTCTCTTATGCAGAAAGGTCATTGGACACTGCTGAAGTTAACTCGTTCGCCAGAAAGAATTACTGAGCCCAGTAGACGCCTTGGCGTTTTTCGAAAGGTAGGTTATGGTTCACTTCCTTTACTATGTAACAATAATACACTGCACAAATAACACAGGCCAACAATGGAAAAACGTTTTGATGAAAATACCTTATTCTTTTTTTAGGGTGGGAAATCCAAATATGATACATAAAATACTGTATCACCCACAATTTCTTTATATTTTACAGTTAAATTTATTAAATTTAGTGATTTTTAAGGGATTTAACAGCTTTTATATGGTTAAAATAATTTAAAAAGGACATGTAATGAATGTAGATGATGTTGGTAGCACTGCTGAAAAACGTTCGCTGGAAAAAAGGTCGATTCTATTTTTGTGTTAATAGTTGGTTTACTGTCAACATAACCTCACTTTCCCGTTTCCTGTGCATCTGCTCAGTACAATGTCTAATCGTGGTTGTAAAATCTCTGCTGACAATTTTTGTTACATTTGTGGTGGATTTGTGATTAAAAGACACAAAAGAAACGTTACAGACTTTGTGAGAAAGGTTTAACTATCAAGCTTTGGATCTAAACTGGGTGGCAAGATAAATCTTGGGTGTCTCATAAGGTATGTTATGTGTGTGTTGAAGATATGAGAAAATAGTACAAAAGGGAGAAAAAGCCTTTAGATTTGTTGTTCCTATGATATGGAGGGAGCCAAGAAATCATTCCAATGATTGCTACTTTTGGAGTCTTGATATTAATTGGCACAATTTGAAAAACAAGAAAGTAATAAGCTACGCTAACATTCCGTCTACCATTTGACTAATAGGGCATGGTGCACATTTGCCGGTTGCTGAACTACCAGATGATTTACATTCTATTCCAACAGAAGCATTTTCTGTTGTACAATCTGATTTATATGAATTAGATGATGTTGGATTTCATTGTAGTAGAGATAGCCCAAATTGATTACTTGGAACCAGCATACACATATAGAGAATGAGAGAGCAACAATTTAACAATTTTCCAAGGTGTCTTTTTCTCACAAGTTTTTTTTTTTTCAGGAAGGTGATTTAGTGTAATGCTCAGACATTCCAGGTCTGATGAATGAGTTTGGTATTGAATACAAAAAGGAAGACTGGAGTCTGTTTATTGATTGATTCATCCAAAAGTAGTTTAAAGGCTGTTTTATTACATGGTGGTAACATTTATGCACCATTCTGTACATATGAAAGAAAGCTGAAAACCTACAAATAGTGTTAGATAAAATAGGCTATTCTGCTCATGGTTGGACGGTATGTGACAATCTAAAAATAACATGCATGCTCCTTGGTCGGCAAGGCGACCGTACCAAATTTCCATGTTACTTGTGTGAATGGGACAGTAGCGCTAGGGATCAACACTGGTACAGAAAGAACTGGCCTATGAGGGAGTCTTTAAAACCTAGTGAGAACATTCTAGCAAAAACCTTGTAGATCCAAAAGACGTACTCATACCACTTCTACATATAAAGTTAGGCCTAATGAAACAGTTTGTAAAGGCTTTACCTAAAGATGGACCATGTTTTAAGTATCGCTGCCAAAAGGTTTCCACACCTTTCAGAAGCTTATCGAAAAGAAGGCGTCTTTGTCGGACCTGACATTAGAAAAGTGATGTTCGATGTTAACTTTGAATCCACAATGATTTTAAATGAGAAAGAAGCATGGGTATCATTCAAGCAACTCGTTACAAAGTTCTTAGGACATGAGAAAGCCCCAGAATATGTTTCTATTATAGCTCCAGTGTTAAATAAGTTTAAAATTTTACGAAGTTTAATGAGCCTGAAAGTTCACTTTCTGAACAGTCATCTTGTTTACTTCCTAGACAATGTGGGAGATATTAGTGAGGAGAAAGGAGAGCGTTTTCACCAGGACATTAAAGTGATGGAAAAAAAACTACCAAGGCCGCTGGAACACCAAAATGGTGGGAGACTACTGTTGGTCACTTCAACAACAAGTTCAGCAAGCGACTCATCGTGGAAAAAGCTACCCAAGAAACTTCAAAGAAAAAAGAGAAAGAAAATACAAACCAATTCTAGCTGGCTAGTGAAACCTCTATTAATTCATATGATTGTTTTAAGTTGCTTACTGTAAATACAAACCATGCTTATGTTGTAAAAATGCGTTTCATTGATTTCCCCGATTACCATATAGCATAGGATTTTTATATTAAAAATAAATGCATAAATAATAAATAAAATAAATAAAAAGCACATTGCTCGAAAACTATGTGTGATACAAAAAAAAACTAAGGCTAGATTTGGGCTCAGGCCATAAAAATCTATAAAGATCAGATATTAAAGTAAAAAAAAAAAAGGTTTTCAAAAAATATTTTCCGTTGGCCTGTGTAATCATTGCAATCCATCACGGCAACGCCAGACGATCCCTCATCCGTCTGCAGCGCTCGTTTTCACGAAAATAGAATGCCTTCGTATTTTCTGATGTTACGGTCTGCGTCAGTCACCATGAACCGCAGTTTTATATTTCCAACTACCAGCATGGATACCAGAGAGTAACTAGTTCAGGCATCGTTAACAGAGACTGCGGAACGGCAGGTTATTGAGCCACTTCTAAACAACCACGACTCTTTTGATTTCAATAGTCGTACTCTACCACCATCTGTCACAAACACGATTTCCAGTCAAAGAGCGTCTTCGATTTCTTTTACTGAGAAGTCCCTATTAGGCTGTCTTTATGGAATACACCATCTTTTGCAGTCACTTGTAATTCTAATTATCATTTCATTTTTATTTTATTTTCACCTTTTCCTCACTGCATTATTATGTGTTTTGTTCTATAGTATAAAGTATAAGTGTGCAAAATTTATATTATTTTGTGCCACATATTTGTTGTTAATATAAATACTAAGAAAAGAACAGAAATCAGTCGCAAAATTTCTCGTTTATTGGAGCAGATGTAAATTCCGTCTATTACATACTCATCATGAGAGCAGTTGCCAACATGTGACATCAGTCTCAATGTGTCAGCAAATGAATACCAATAAATGGCATGGGTATGCTTGTGACTGCCAAAGAACTGAGGCCTTTGTTTACGTCAGCACAATCGGCGTGAATATACATTGTCCTTTAGGGCCAAAAAAATGTCTGAAAATACCTTACTGACAGTGTGTAATTCACTAAAGCACTGTAATATTTGTTATTAAAAAAACAGATGCTTGGACTTGATAGAAATTAAGAACAAGAAGCAGTTGTGAACAGCAGTACGCTATGTTTAGGAGCTACTAACATGGCGGCGACAGCTTCAACGCAATGTGAATAGTAAGTCTGTAGTGCCACCTCCCATTATTACACCTCCATGACTGTCACAAACTTTTATAGAGAATAGCAGAGTTGAAAAGGTCGCAAAACAGGAAGAGATAAAACGATGCATCTAGTCAGTTAAGGTTTCAATTGTATTTAAATGAAGTTCTATGTAACTTCATAAGAAAAATTAATACCTTGGTTTAAAATTATACGTTCCCCACTTATTTTTTGGTGTTAAATGTCACATATCCCATTGCAGAATTACTTTGTTGCGGGGCTAATTTTTAAAACTATATACCACTTCAAAACAAAATAAAAATAAAAACAAAAATAGTATTACAACAACCACATTTTTTGATTAAATCCTGAGTATTAAGCTAGTTTTCAATTTGATTTCCACCTACATGAAGACAATTAGCATATGGTATGAGCAGCTTATTAAATTAATTGTTGTGGAAATATGCCATCTGTCAAGCCTGTAAGAAGCTAAGGGTGTTAATTTCATTGTAATTTCATGGCTAAAATTGTTGTCACACAGTAAGGGGGATCCTATAAAATGACACTCATTCACTTACTCCCACTTCATTCGCGTTGACCAATACAATCACTCTCTCACACGCTTTAAGGTAATGGAGAAAGGGTGACAGGTGATATAAGTAGGATTAAAACAGAAGTAAAAGAAGCTTATAGAAAATAGATAGTGTGAGTGGATAACCACTTACAAAATACCTGGATGAGACAGCCAGCCTGTTAACACGTTAAGAACATATTTCTGTTATAGCGTTTGTGATTAGCCAGCAGTTGAAGGTACTTTGCAAGCTTGTGCAGTACGGTGAACGCAAAGCTGCAACAACCATACCTTAAATAAATAAATAAAATAAAATAAAACGCTCCTCCTAGTTTGCTCCCCATATCTAACGTCATATCTAAAAATTTATATGAGATATTCCCTGCAGGTGTACGTTTATCGTGGAATCTGATTGATGAGGAAACCGCTAGCCGGTCTGTTATCGCTAATGAGGCTGTGTTATATTCGAGCACTCAACTCCGCCACCAGCAGTGCTGCAAGAGACGACAACTATGTACGGGCGGCGCGTTCCTCTGCAGCTGCCTGCTGCTTTCGCAGGTAGGACGCATTCCTTCCTATCGTTGTGGCCAGGGAGCAGAAATTACTTGTGACAAATGCCTCGACACGTCACGGGCCATGTAACTTTATTACTGAAGTAATTTACGAAGAGTTTGTCATGAAATTACCCGGTTTCTGTGATACTGGGCATGAAACGTTGTTATACACTCTGTGATACTGGGCATGAAACTTAGTTATACACTGTTCAAGTAGTTCACGGGTGAACTACGAGACGTCTTTGTGATACACTGTTTCTTATGAGAGAATATAGCAATATGGAGGATTTCTTGAGCACAAATAATCTTTACTGCATTGAATGAAATACCTGGGCTGTAAATAAGAAATAGAAAAGAAAAAATAATGTCTATTTTGATGTTCTGCTCTAGTTGTTATTTGTTCATTAACTTACAGTCACAATCACTGTAGTATTTCATATAATATATTATAAGAGTTATGAGAAATGTAGGAGAATAATAATAATGAAAATATTAGAATTTAACAACCGTGTGACTAATAGTCACAGCCTATATGTAAAAGCACAAATACACTTACACTTCTTCTTTGTTCCATTGTTACATCCGGAGCCTTACTGTAGTGTATAGGAGAAACTAATATTTACAACTTGATGATTAAATTAGTTCATTACAATGTGACGGTTTTTGTATGGATTAAATCTATCCGAAAGATCTATTTTATATTTACCAGTGTCTTAACTCCTATTATTAATCAGAACCTGTGTCTGTCTATGAGAGAAGTCCCCGATGAAAGGCAAAAATATTTTAAATATATCCATTTTTTTCAAAACGTGAAAAAAGTGCATTTTCATTATGTTGGCAGCTGCTGTCACACTACGCAGATGACTCAACAAACGACTACAACGCTTGAACAAATCGCTGGTTTAAATAGTAGCACGGTGTTAGGTGGAATGCAATATAAACGTAGTCACTTTTCCTGTTAAAGTGCAGCGTCTTGAATTTCTTCTCGTATCTTTCATTTGGTAAAAGGTGCTTGAATTGCAGTGTACTATGAACTTCTTCGACTGCTGTATTTCCTACTCAGCTTCAGCATCCAAAACTTAAGAAACTGATTACAGTGAGTTAGTGGGTATTCTGCTATTTGTACTTCGGCCGCTAGAGAAGGCCTGTTCTAAAGAAAAGAGCTAACACTATACATGCATCCTTCTCAAACAACATATATCCATTATTGTTAACTGTTTATCTCTGACACAATAATTACATCATAATCTCACGTAAGTAAAGTCATACCTTTTCAGAAATCGTGGGAACTCAGTACGGTATTTAAAAATCCTCGTTGTTCGTTCAGTATGCTGTTTACGTCAGTTCATTCATGTCTGACTTACTCGGCGAACTCATGTATCTTTTACCTGTTCCTCACGCACGAGTGTGCGTATCATTTACATCTAAATAAAATTCTGAAAGAAGCACTTTCCATCATCCTTAAGGCTTGACTAGTTGTCTATTTTTAAACTGAAAATCTCTTTCTCAGTACTCTTTTGACTGTGTTATGCTACTGCATGCTAGTCGATTTCTAACGCTCGACACGTTCTGAACCTCTGACGTATGACCCATGTTACATTGTTAGTTTTAGAGCTGATGAAGATTCATCATAGCGATGATGCTTACTAAAGTTAATAAATCCATCAAGAAAAGTAGGGTAGTATTTATGGAGAAGGATGTACCGAGTAAGTGGAACGAGTGAAAAGACCACAACAAAATTCGGAAAATTCTGAGGAAACAGAGATTCTTGTGCTCTCGGATCAAAAAGAATATGGAAGTGTCGACAGACTACAGTTTCTAGTAATTTTTGTGTCTGTAAAAAGATAGTTACGCGAAGCATACACCTTCAACCGTCATACCTTTAGCGAGGGATCTTATTGAGAACCCAAGTAAATGTCCCATGTAAAATTACGAAGCGGACCGAAAGCTACTATCCAGTCATTCGTCGATCAATCTGGTGTGACAATAGAAGACAGCAAGAGGAAACACAAGTCCCAAATTTCGCATTTATAAAAAATCAATGACGAACGAGGATCGTAGAAGCATACCACCTTTTCATCGTGCGCTAACTCCAGTTTGCACGACTTAGAAATAGAAAACCGGCGTAGAAAAACAACTGAAATAGCTGAAAACATATACCTCGGCAGGAACGGACGGAAACCCGATTTGATTTTACACAGAGCACTCTATGGCATTGACCCCTTAATTAACTTACATATATCCCGAATCACTCCTTGCCCAGTGTTAAGTCCGAAGTGACTGGAAAAAAAAAACACGGGTGACGCCTATATATAAAAAGAGTAAACTAACAGATTCGCAAAAATAGAGACCCAAATCCTTAACGTCCGTTTGCAGCCGAATTCTTGAACACATTTTAAGTTCTAGTGTAATAAATTTCCTTCAGACAGAAAAGATTCTCTTCACAAGTCAGCAGGATTTTAGAAATTATCGGTCATGGGAAATTCAGCTTTCCCTTTTCTCACCTGTGAAGCATGTATGAAGGGCGACAGGAAGATTCTATATTCCTAGATTTCAGGATAGCGTTTGACACGGTGACACACTGCAAATCGTCAACGAAGGTCCAAGCATACCGAATAGGTTTCCAGATACGAGAGTGGCTCGAAGATTTTTCAAGTAATAGAATCCAGTACGTTCTCCACGACCGTTAGTGTTCGCCAGAGACAAGAGTCCAGTCAGGAGTGTCCCGGACAACTGCAACAGGCCTGCCCTTTTTCTCCATGTACATAAACTAGCTTAGAGTCTGCTGCTCACTCGCTTAGACCTTATGACAAAAAACTATTTGATAGCTGTGCGGCGGCGCGGTCCATTGCTGTTACGAATAAGGTTCTGATCACCTCGTGATGAATCTCTTCTCACACACCTCCTTAAAGTTACCCAAATGCAGTTCTCAGCCGGAAAAAAACTACAGAAAAACAGCTGTACCTCGTAACCACAAGTCGCACTAAAATTTGTTTTGTCGGTGGAAGGGACAGTTAAATGTTAGTATTTATGTTGGTAAAATTACACTCTATTAAAAAAGAAATGGTTCAAATGGCTCTCAGCACTACGGGACTTAACATCTATGGTCATCAGTCGCCTAGAACTTAGAACTACTTAAACCTAACTAACCTAAGGACATCACACAATACCCAGCCATCACGAGGCAGAGAAAATCCCTGACCACGCCGGGAATCTAACCCGGGAACCCGGGCGTCGGAAGCGAGAACGCTGCCGCACGACCACGAGATGTGGGCTACACTCTATTACGGTAAGCTTGCATACACCAGTTAGTATCAAGCCTTACTCTTAGTCGTACAAAGTCTAAAAGTCCACACGCACTCATAATTCATAACCGTAGCCACTTTATGGTAATTATTAATTATCCTTTAGCGAAAGTTTGCAAGCCGATTGTTTCTTTTAGAATAGCTCACTCAAACGTTGTTATAATCTTTCTTCCGTGACAAAATGATCACGTTCGCGAGTAAGCTACATGTCATGTGGAATTTAGTTATTCAAAATGTCTTACAAAAGGTTATGAACTTTACACCGTGCGTTAAATCAAACATTTTGGTACCAAAATATCACAATATTAACTAAGTTTGATGGGAGCATTTATCAATAGGTCTGATCACTATGAAATCCAAGACCCAAAACTTCTCATCTTTCTACGCAAAAGAAGTTCTTAGTTCCCAAAATATCTACGAAAATGTTAGCATCTGAGTGGCAGAGGCACATGACAGCCAATCGGTGGGCAGCATCAAACCCCCTCAGACCCGCACTTCTATACAGAACCAATCAACTTGCTTTCAACAAAAGTACATCACCGAAATCATAATCGCATTTCCTCAGTACCAGACACCGATGAAATAGTTTATAGTGAATTACGCTATAAGAATGACTAACAAATACGTCATTCTCGAACATTCCTCACTAGACCAGTTTCTTCAATGTATATATAAAAACTTTACATAAAACATCAGTTCACGTTCACCTATTTATTCAATATGATAACGAAGCACAATAAAATTAGTCACTAACAAACAATTAGAAAAGTAAACAAACACAACTGCAAATAAAGACGACAGTATTTTGACTACAGCTCAAACTGTCGCCGTCAGCTAGTGACCTCTACTAGATCGCATAGAAACTACATACTCTCAGGCATCTGCTCACGCCTGTTCACGGCTGTTAGTCCGATCTCAACAGGCACAATATAAGGGCGGTACGACTCAGATGGAGTCCAAAGTTTTTGTTAATCATGCCATTTTCGTCCTTGTGAAGATGTTTTCATAGCAACATTCTTCCTATAACAAATATTTATACCGAAACGAGAAGGAAAATAGGATTTTCATTTATTTAACTCCAAATTTTTTAATTTAACGAAATATAATCTTTAATTTTTATGCCGTATTGTAGAATCTAGGGGTTTAATTTTCAGAAACTCTGAATACGTATTTTTTTAAATTTCTAACTGAGAATTGAAATACCAGTTGCCATAGATGTAGCCTTAAAAACTTTTTAGTAGTTCACTAGCAATTATTTATCCTCAAAAAACTTTAATCCACTTTTGTACCTCCTTAGTAACTGAATTTTCAAAACTGGTGAAACAGGTGTTTTATTTTCTGACTAAGAAACCAAATACAAGTTTTCGTATTTTTAGCTTCAAAATTCCATTAAGAGCGACATATTTTCAAAAAGCCTTTCCTCCTCTATTTCATCCCCTTAAGAACGGAATTTGAGAATTCCTTCTTGAACGATGCCTACAGTATAAGATCCACACCCTCTGTAAACTTCAAGTTTCTACCCTTAGCGGTTTGGGCTGGGCGATGTTGAGCCAGCGAATCTGTCTGACAGTACTTCACCCTCTTAGGGGATGAGTTTTCAAAACCAATGAGATGTCTATGTTTTCTTTCTAACGACAGATACAAATTTTCATAGATTTAGCTTTGTAAATACTTTTGTTACAAAATGTTTTTGTAAGAAATCTAACCCCGAATTTCATTCCCTTAGAGGTTTAATTTCCAGAAACGCTGAAACACGTATTTCATTATGTCTGACAGAAAAACTAAATATGAAATTCTTCCAGTCCATATGTGGCATACAGCAAACCAGTGCTTAACAGTATTGGTTAAAAACAGTCTTGGTTGCAATTTTAGTTTTTTTATATTTGAACTACGCTTTTCGCCTTATTTAGGCATCTTCAGGTTATCTTAATTTGGTATTTCTTAGAAGGATCCTTTAGTCAGTGTAGCCGAAGGGCATCGTCGAATATATCAGGCCAACATCGCCTTCGTTAAGCTCAGCGAGTGACACCAAGACATGCTTTCCCGTTCACAGGAGCGAGTAACAGAATAAGATGGGGCCCGTCTGTGTTGTTTAGTCTAATTACATTTCACTTCATTCCTATGTGGAAATTGTATTAAACTGCTAATACTCTAGAGCTTTCGTTTTTTGGCGATGGGTCCCTAGGTTTTATGCTCCACAAAATGAAAATGGAGATTTCAATGATCATGTAGTACCTACCGAAAGGAACTGTGACAGTTTTGAAATTTCGGTATTGGAAGTCAAATCTGGAATGGCAGAAACACAATGTAAGCAGGCAAAAGACATGACAAATGGAAAGAGTCATGGTCCTTTACCCAGTTTAAAGACAAACCTAATACGCAAAAAGTATTAGGGTGTAGCAAAACAAAGCCAGCTAAGTGTATCCGAACTGATGTGATAGGTCACTGGCCTCAGGATATAGATATAAGGAGAAAATGCAAAAGATCAAATTGTAAAAGACAGACAATATTCGTGTGTAGTAAGTCAAACGTTCATCTGTGTTTAAACAAGAAAATAAACTGTCCACTATAATTTCACGATTAAGGGTATATAGTATTAAGTAGAATAATTTAAAATGTACATCATCACGTATTTTTCGTTTTCATTCATCTAAATTCTGTCAGTGGAACGCCAAAATGTTAAACAAAAATCACTTACAAGAAAGTGTAAAATTTACCATGTGCCTTTTGTCGCAGATATGCGATACACCCCATTATACCTGACAAGCGTATCTTTTCTTAGATTTGACCTTATGTGCTCTGCAACACTTAATTACTGGTTAAAAAAATATTTTTTTTATATTCTCTTTCATGTAAAATTTTATTAAGGTATTAAGGGATTATTTGGATAGGATAATTCTAATGGTGATGTAGATATTATCGAGCTATATTAGCTATAGATTAGTGTAAGTATTTTGCAGCTGCTTGGAGACAATAAATATATACGGGGGTTGGAACTTAAATAGTGGCAACTATTTATTCACAACCGATACAAAAGAGTTACATGTTTGCACCTTGTACTGTCCTTCAAAGTAGTCACCAGCGTTGCTTAGAACCTGTTGCCAGCGATTTGGAAGGCGTAGTATACCGTTAGCAGAGCCTGTTCTGTTGATGGTGCTAATGGAGCGGTCTGAAGTTATGGTGATTCTCGTGTACAACTGTGGTGGTATTATCCTAACGCATGACGTTCCTCCACGGCAGACCGTCAGTGCACAGTATTACTGTTCATTTTTGGAGCATCACCTGCGATCAGGTTAGCGAAAGAAGAGGCGACACTTTTTGCGCAACCCACTCATCATTTTGCATTTTGCACGACAATACGCAGACAGCGCAGCTCTGTTTTCCACAAAATAAATAAATAACTAAATAAATAAAAATAAAATAAAATGTTGGAAAGATCTGGTTACTAAGCTGATGTGCCTGTACCGTCATTGCATAATGTGATCACTTTGTATGCTGATATTGGACAACTGCAGTGCGCATACACCGAAAATGATGTGTTATGACCACATTTTGACATTCTGAAACGTGTATACCGTTCTATTCCGCTGCGCTTTAATCGTTTCATTGAAAATCTACATTTACATTTAAATTACAAGCAATGGAAGAAATTATGGTAATACAGCAACATCTATTTGTATATAAGTACTAAACGCATTAACGTATATTGTTGCAATCAAATGTTTATCACTCCGCGAAATATGAGCTTTGTGACTCTTGTGTATCTGCTGGTCATAACTGTCTGTTAGAAGACACTGTTGCTTCATTGACTTGTGGCTCCATGATGATTAAATTCGTTAATTTTCAGATGTATTCTGCATTACTAAACGACTGCAACGGTCACCAGTACCAGTTGCAGGTGGCCTACGTAACGGTTCCCTGGCGCAACAAAAATTTAGTTTTCTGTGTTTCATACAATTATTGACTGGATTTAAAAATTTAAAATGCTGCCATAATCCGTGAATTAAAAGGTATAATCTTACGTCAAAATATTTATGGAATCTTTCGTCAGTCCTTGGAGGAACAAAACATATTAAAAATCTTAAATATACAGTATTCACGTTTCACTATCATATTTATTTAACAACTTGTTGTGATGCGGCTTTCGGCTTCTCAGGCCATCATCAAACAACTTAATATCAAACAGATAATCCACATAACTTCAGCAAGAGATCACAGATGCAGAAAGATTTCATGGCCAGTCAGTCTAGTAGTTATAGCCGTACCTAATTGACTTATACGTAGTTTGCCATTCAAATTGCAGGAAATTCTATGGAGACTGAAAAAGAAAGATTCACCTTTGCTGAACACGCTGCGAATGATTGTCGTTCAAAGAATATCGAACGTAACGTTAACCATAGAGGAATGAAAAGCAGAAACTATCGTTACACGAAATTTTGGTCATTAAAAAACACAGAACAAAGAATCAAGACCTGGTCCTTAACGAAAGAACACAATTCAATTACTCGCTTTTACTAAAGTAGCAGCAGCCATTTCTCTCA
The DNA here is from genome assembly GCF_023897955.1 of Schistocerca gregaria. Lineage (NCBI taxonomy): Eukaryota > Metazoa > Arthropoda > Insecta > Orthoptera > Acrididae > Schistocerca > Schistocerca gregaria. Next base: position 460,296,453 of record NC_064923.1, read on the forward strand.
CTATAACAAGCTCGTTATAATTGTTCTACATTCCATAGACTTCTTTCTCCCCTCGCTGTCCCCTGTTTTTGGCCTATTCAACACATTAACAAGTTTGTGCATGGGACATAGTAGCCTGTGTCATTACTGACTCATATATTCAAATTGTTTTAATATTTTAATACACTGTAATATAAGATTCATTTTTCAAAGTCTCTTGTGTTTTGTATCGATATCGTCATAAATGTAACATATCTCGGCACAACAAACTTTTTACAGCTATGAATTGTCGCTGTGTAGTAACAAGTTATCTGACGATCGCCTTAGAACCCGAAAGCCGGTTCATAAGAAACTATTGAAACTGTTTTATTCTGGAACGTTAATGCAATGCATTTAGGATTCTTACGTTAAAGGTTTAAAACAGTTAGTATTAAAGCTAGTAACTGTATATGTGTCTTGAATTAGAGCTGATCACGGCGCGCAAACCACCCAGACTTCATTTATACAGTATTAGACAATGAGAGTACTTAACAACTTCCAACAAATTTTAAATATAATTTCAAACCTTTTGTAAACTTTTTCTTGTTTACATCACCATAAAATAATGAAAGGAAAATAATTTACCACTCACTACATGTTCGTTGTTCATGCCCTAAAAATGTTTTATACATGGAGTTTGATTCATTAAAGAATCAGTGTTGGGGAGTTAGTGGTTGCATGTAAATGCAGATTTTTACAGACCAATGGATTTGATGGGTAACAGAACAGACGCGACTCCATATTTTAATATCACTATTAACAGGTATTAGCTGCTGTGAGCTGGGTATTTTGCTTATCATTGTGACAGTTCACATAATGTTTTATATTTTTTGGAACATTGTTCTTGGGAAACAGCAATCTTTTCCAGGTACATCAATAAAATTTCTCAAAAACAGTCTTGATCGTACAAATATTTCATTTACAGTAGCGACCGGTTTCGATCTATTTTACATAGATCATCTTCAAACTTTGTGCTCCGTGATGGTGTATGGGCTGGTCTGGGTGAATAGGATGCTCTAGAGGGATTTTGTGACCTTCAATTGTCTGCTGGAGAATACCACCCCTACAAACTGAAAGTCTGCAGATTCTCTACGTTCAATGACTTTACGGACAAAATTGGGACGCCACTGGATACAACAATCGATCTCGAGGCCTTCATTCTTAGGGAAATCTGAATATCATCCGCTTCATTAGCGTTGTCATTGATCTTCAGGTATTTCAAGTCTTCCTGACATCTCACTGGAAGTACCTTATTTGTGCTGGTCAATTTCTTACGATATGTAGCCGTGGAGGTAAAAGCCTAGCTCTTGTTACCGAGTATAAGGCGTGAAGATGGTCAGAGTACAAGAGATCGAAACCTGTTACCAGTTTAAATAAAATATTTTTGCGATCAAGAGTGATTTTATAGAAATTTTGTTGATATATATCACGCTTTTAGAGAGAAGTTGTGTAGAGGTATGGATAAACTGCAAAGAAGTAATAACGTGTTGCTGAAAAAGTTTTGATACCTCCTGTTGTTCTCCTTAGTCAGATGATACGGCAGGCGAATGTGCAGATGAGCGAAACAGTGATAACGGTCCATTTTCTAAGAAGGCTACACGCGGAAAGATATTGACCAGCATTAATACCGTACTTTGAGTGAGATATCAGAAAGACGTGAAGTACCTCCGGCTCAATGACATCGTTAATGAAGCGGATGATATTCAGATTGCCATCCGAATCAAGGCTGGAGATCGAGTGTTGAATCCAGTGGCGTCCCACATTTGTCCGTAAAGTCACTAAACAAAGAGAAGCTGCAGACTTCCAGCGTGCAATGCTGCGATTCGCCTGCAGACATCGTAGGTCGCAACTCAGCACGACCGCGGCGATATTTCGCATCCTTTAAATGTCTGCGGCATTTACGGGAAATAGAACCGACACATCAGCATGAGTCTTAAAAGTACATTTCGCAGCGGATTATATTGTTCTGTCAACACGATCAGGCCCACACCCATAGAAGTGCTGAATAGCCATTCCAATACTATTCACATAGTTTTACGGCCCATTGTGATCTTGTGGACATTAGGTCGGTGTTCTCATGACGTATCAGTACCTGCTCCTCATTATGTATACAGTCTTCTTGCATCATTTGTATCCCTGGTACACACCCACCCACCCTCCCACTCACTCACCCCCCCCCCCCCCCCACACACACACACGCACGCTTATATACAGGATGTTTCATCTGCCTCTGTTTTAAGCAACCCACAACACTTTCAAGTACCACACACAAAATTTTCATATTCTCACGCTCGCTATGAGCAAATCACTAGTCTTACAGAAAAAATAAACGGGACCTTTTTAAGGAAATGTAATGTAGTTAAAATTTGTACTGGGACACGTTTTCGCTAGAGGCCATAGTTGAATGAGCCGAAAACCGTGGCTTCCAGTGAAAACGGAGTCCAGTAAAAATTTAAGTACATGAAATTTTTTTCGAAAAGGTCCTATTGATTTTTTCTATTAGATTAATTGTTTATGTATAGTGAGCGAAAGAATATTAAAGTCTCGCTCGTGGAATTGGAAAGCATTGCAGGCTGCATAAAATTCAGTGGTAGGGCAACTGAGTCAGCGTGTGCATCAAATCAAACTTAGGCAGACATCACTGTCGTAGCAGTACGTGACACGATATGACTGCCGCACTTCTCAGATACCGATCATTCTATCCTCTTGGATCCATTCCCGTACTGGTGTTGCGTTCTTTAACTGTGTCGCGGGATTCTTTCAGCTGTTTTCAAGTTTCCACTACGTGCAGCAGCTGTACAACATCTGAGCCACACCTAATACTGAGCAGTCCAGCCTCACCGCTAAGCCAAGATATCGCAATCTATCAGCTACCTTTATCACTTACTGATGGTACACTCTTCAACAAATCTTTCTAGTCTCTACTCTTTCGGGCATTTCTTTTTGTCATTCAGGCGTTAAAACTTACAAGAACGTTAGTTTATGTTCTTTCTGGAAACTAAGCCTTTTCTGTGATTTATACATTCTCTGCCACATCATTGCTTTCGTGTTTGCTTGTAGGTCAGGGGGCGTTCCCTGCAATTTGAATGAGTAATGTTGTTCGGCGTATCCTGAATTGTAAAATCAGAGCATAGTTCACGAAAAGAAAAGGTCTGAATGTAAGCCCCGTCCGGTACATGGTGTATGTACGTCATACATTATCACAACTACGTACACTCCGCTACAAAGGGAAAGATTTATCCTGGAATAAGCTTTTCTTAAGCGCTGTGGTCAGTCATTACTCGTTACAGTAGATGCTCTTTTCTAATTTTAATGCTGACAGTGACAGAAAGTTCTTAGTTAGACCGTCACGTTCTACGAACTACTGCAATATTCCGTATGTAGAAAACACACAGGCTTTCTGTTTTACTTACCGGTGACATCGATGTCGAGGTCGGGATACTAACTCAAATAAATGTGTATGAGAAAAGGTCGACCTTGTGTTTTAGAGGAAATGTCCTAGAATTACATAAAGCAATCTCAGGAAAGCACAGTGTTACTTACCGCTCCTAATGCTTCTTAACTACAATCCCTAAGAAGGTATTAAGCACGGATCTAGAATTGTGAATCGATATGGTCAGAGGGTAGAGCCATACAAGTATGCATTCATACTCAGCAGCTAAACGTGACTTGAGCCTAATTGGCGAACACTAGACGCGTATCGCAATCCTTGTAGGAAAAGCAAGATACAACAACATATGATAGTAATAGTAAAGGGAAAATGCTTATATTGTACTAAATAGCTTGCATAAATACGTGATTAGAAGGGTAATACATTCCCCAAGTACAAGTGCACCATCACCGTTAACAAAATATTCCCCAGCTCATAAATACCATGCCGCTGGCGATAAACATATTAAAACGCTCCAGCTCATCAGTAGATTCCTGCACTCTATCCAGTATTAATTGCAAATGCAACCAAAATAAGTTAAAGTTTAAAGATTCTCATCGTCTAGCACATGCGGAATGTTAAAGTTCCAGCCACCTCTCAGAGGCTAAGTCCCGTAAGGCTTGGGATATTTCTAAGGATGAATGAATGTTAAAGTATTTGTGCCTCTTGCTGCGCAACTTCTATCACTTTTACAAGGTTAAAAATGGTCCATCTGCTCCTCAATAGTGATACGCACAGGCCGAGGGACAAATACAGAAGGTCCACGAAGTGACTGCTCATTCATGCTTGTAAGCCTTCGGTTCCCTCTCAAAATTCACCATGCACTTTAAGTATAGAAAACGGACCACCACTCAAAACATATATAAGTTCTAAGTACGGCAGACATGTTAAATTTAAGATCCTTCCTCCTGCTATCCTTCAGACCATACGTGTTAGTCTGTACTTAACAATTTTAGTTAATTAATTCGAACATAAATTTTGCGCAAGTGCACTTACGACATATAACACAGAAAAATTTGTTGAAACATGTGAAACAATGAAGTCAGCCTGAGCAGTAGAGGAGTCTTTTTATGCTCTGTTCCGTGTTGCTAACAAATCGTGTATGTGAGTTACAGCTTTCAACTGACGAATTTATGTGCTGTAGCTCGAATTAAACATGTGATTAAATGAACTAGAAATCTAGTAATAATATACATACGTATATTGCATAGTGAAGTACTGACAGGTACAAGGAGTGGCATTCTGCCTTCATTTGCTATGTAACTTTGGAGAATATGATCATTTGAACATTTACATTAGTAAAAAGGTACATGTAACGTAATACTGAATAAATGAAATACAGTACATACAAACATCTGCCTTTCAGGGATGTTAGCTAGTGCCGTAAATTATCATCCGATGCCTTACTTGTCAAGTTGCACAAAGCGTTCAGCAATTATTAATTTTTAATTCTTTTTGTATGATTATTCACTTGCTGTGATTAGCCAACTTCATTAGTTTTCATGATTTTCATAACTTTGTATCAATATATTCACCTGTGCTACCAATGTGATTAAGTGACTGGTTTTTTGCTACAATGAAACTGTTGGGTCAAATGGCTCTGAGAACTTAGGTCATCAGTCCCCTAGAACTTAGAACTACTTAAACCTAACTAACCTAAAGACATCACACACATCCATGCCCGAGGCAGGATTCGAACCTGCGACCGTAGCAGTCCCGCGGTTCCGGACTGCAGCGCCTAGAACCGCACGACCACCGCGGCCGGCAATGAAATTGACTTACTATCGAATTTAGAAAAATATTTCAGAGTAGTCACATTCTGTCATGATGCGAAACGCTGCCATCTTTGGAGCCACGTACACACGGAGACCATGCTTTCAGATGGCTAATTGCCTCCGCCAACTGCTGCTGCCACCGGGCTTAGTGCCTAAATCCGTAGCGTTTTTGCATAAGTTTAATAAACACAAGAGATACACATGACAGGGGCTTTAGTCATCAATCGTTATAGGAGATTCTCCTCCACTACTTGCAACAGTCTGGCAACGCTAGGATAACTTTTATATTTCCCGGCTGTAGAATCACGTGATTCTCAGGCGAAGAAAACGTCGGGCCGTGCGGAAAGGAAATACCTTGAAGGTTGTTTGATAGAGAGCGGAAAAGGTGAAAATCTGAGGGCGCAAGATCAAGTGAATATGGTGGGTGTGGAATGCCTTCCCAACACAACTCCTGTATACTATTTTCCGTCAGTCTAGCAGAAAACGGGTGGGCGTTATTGTAGAGTAATGGCACTTCACGCAATCTACCTTGTAGCTGTTCTTTGCCTGCGTCTGCAAGACATCTCAGTTGTTGACAACGAATGTCGGCAGCGATAGTTACACCTCGGGTAAGCAATCTGTAATATACCACACCGTCTCTGTTCCAATAGATGCCCAACATTAGGTTCTTGTACGGAGAGTTGCTGCCTTGTTTGGGCTCAACCACTCCTTTCCTTTCTTTAAGTTAGCATAAACATACCATTTCTTGTCACGAGTAAAGATTCAGGGTAGGGATATTCGGCGTTGTACACGAGCCAATTGGTGACGAGCAAGCAGAGCTGCACATATGGCCACCAGCTGATTTTTGTGGTTTTGGCTTAGAGCATGCGATACCTCGTACACCCAATTTTTCAATATACCCCGCTGCACGCAAATGTCACACGATGGTGAAATGATCGCAGTTTATCACATTTGCCAGTGCTAGAGTAAACTGCAGTAGATAAATATGGGTTAATAGGTTTACATGATCTCCATCAAACCTCTGACGGTGGAGAGTCAATGCAAAATGATCCTTCTTAAAAAGAGAAAACCATTTTTTTGCTCTCGTCTGTGCAATGGTACTATCCCCATACACGGTGCAAATATTTATGGCTACCTCTGCTGCTGTCGCCCCTCTACTGAACTCAAACAGAAGAATATGTCGGAAATGTACCGATTTCTCCACAGGGCACTCCATTTTCTAACGTTCACAGCTCCAGTCACTATCTCCAAACGACAAAATGGTAATGTGTAAACTCAAATAGCAGCAGTGAGCTAAAAAAAAAAAAAAAAAAAAAAAGGCAATAGATAAATAAACCCATAGTAAGCGGGATACCAACATGCAAATTAAGAACGCTTCGAACTTATGGGCGAACCTAACTTCTCGCTGGGCGCACTTCTGCAGGGAATCATGAAGCTCATTGTGGAAGCCCAGCCATAACCCAAATGTTCAAAAGTGTGCGAATTCGTAAGGGATCAAACTGCTGAGGTCATCGGTCCCTAGACTTACATACAACTTAAACTAACTAATGCTAAGTATGCATACAACCATGCCCGAAAGAGGACTCTAACCTACGGCGGGAGGGGCCGTGCAATCCGTGACATGGCGCCTCAAATCACGCGGGCAATGCGCGCGGCCCATCACCCATCGTTCAGGCCGCCATAGCCCAACGAATACAAAATTCTGTGACTCTAAACTTCCACAAGGCTGACAGACCGACCAGCGATTCGTTACAATAGACAATCTAGATAGATGTCTTACTCCAAGTGGAAAATAGTCACGGTTTCTGAATTATAACCTCTTTTACTGCAGTTTATTGTAACTATTCACACAACGATCACTGGTTTCATACTTTACCTAAGACCTTACGGGTTTTTAAAATACACTCCTGGAAATGGAAAAAAGAACACATTGACACCGGTGTGTCACACCCACCATACTTGCTCCGGACACTGCGAGAGGGCTGTACAAGCAATGACCATACGCACGGCACAGCGGACACACCACGAACCGCGGTGTTGGCCGTCGAATGACGCTAGCTGCGCAGCATTTGTGCACCGCCGCCGTCAGTGTCAGCCAGTTTGCCGTGGCATACGGAGCTCCATCGCATTCTTTAACACTGGTAGCATGCCGCGACAGCGTGGACGTGAACCGTATGTGCAGTTGACGGACTTTGAGCGACGGCGTATAGTGGGCATGCGGGAGGCCGGGTGGACGTACCGCCGAATTGCTCAACACGTGGGACGTGAGGTCTCCACAGTACATCGATGTTGTCGCCAGTGATCGGCGGAAGGTGCACGTGCCCGTCGACCTGGGACCGGACCGCAGCGAAGCACGGATGCACGCTAAGACCGTAGGATCCTACGCAGTGCCGTAGGGGACCGCACCGCCACTTCCCAGCAAATTAGGGACACTGTTGCTCCTGGGGTATCGGCGAGGACCATTCGTAGCCGTCTCCATGAAGCTGGGCTACGGTCCCGCACACCGTTAGGCCGTCTTCCGCTCACGCCCCAACATCGTGCAGCGCCCCTCCAGTGGTGTCGCGACAGGCGTGAATGGAGGGACGAATGGAGACGTGTCGTCTTCAGCGATGAGAGTCGCTTCTGCCTTGGTGCCAATGATGGTCGTATGCGTGTTTGGCGCCGTGCAGGTGAGCGCCACAATCAAGACTGCATACGACCGAGGCACACAGGGCCAACACCCGGCATCATGGTGTGGGGAGCGATCTCCTACCTGGCCGTACACCTCTGGTGATCGTCGAGGGGACACTGAATAGTGCACGGTACATCCAAACCGTCATCGAACCCATCGTTCTACCATTCCTAGACCGGCAAGGGAACTTGCTGTTCCAAGAGGACAATGCACGTCCGCATGTATCCCGTGCCACCCAACGTGCTCTAGAAGGTGTAAGTCAACTACCCTGGCCAGCAAGATCTCCGGATCTGTCCCCCATTGAGCATGTTTGGGACTGGATGAAGCGTCGTCTCACGCGGTCTGCACGTCAAGCACGAACGCTGGTCCAACTGAGGCGCCAGGTGGAAGTGGTATGGCAAACCGTTCCACAGGACTACATCCAGCATCTCTACGATCGTCTCTATGGGAGAATAGGAGCCTGCATTGCTGCGAAAGGTGGATGTACACTGTACTAGTGCCGACATTGTGCATGCTCTGTGGCCTGTGTCTATGTGCCTGTGGTTCTGTCAGCGTGATCATGTGATGTATCTGACCCCATGAATGTGTCAATAAAGTTTCCCCTTCCTGGGACAATGAATTCACGGTGTTCTTATTTCAATTTCCAGGAGTGTAAATAATATACTTGCTCAGTTTTATCTGAAGTAAGTAATCTGAAATGCACACATGACAGTTGAAACAGCGCATACGATCCCAAATGAAGTTGCAGGTAATGAGTCGGATTCATACTCTGCACACACCGTCATTAACTGTCTGCTGTAGATAGAATATGACGGCGGGACTTATAAAGACGTGGATGGATGCAAAGTGAATTTCCTATACTTAGTTTTTTTTAAATCTGTTGCTTTATTGTTGCTTTATCTGTCCAGAGGGCCAGCGCTAAAAATATTCCGCTCTCCAGCCAATCTATTAGCTTGTTGCATAAGTTGGTAGCGGTCTTGTTTTGTATGTTGGTATTCGGCTTGCTATGGATTTATTTACGGATTGTCGCTTTTTACTTTTAGTTCACTGTTACTGTTTGAGTACATACATTGTCTTTTGTCATTTGGAGATAGTGAGTGGAGCTGTGGACGCCAGAAAATGGAGTGCCGAGGTATTAGTTTGAGTTCAACAGAGAGGTAACAGAAGCTGAGGCAGCTTGAAACATTTGTGCCGTGTACGGGGATAATGCCACTGGACAGACCACTGCAAGAAAACGGTTTTCTCGTTATAACGTGGATCCTTTTGACATTAGTGATTCGGGTTTCGATGAAAGTCGTCTAAACGCATGCGGCGGTGCGGTGTACTACGAATTGCTTACTCGAGGTGTTACTATCACCGCTGATATTTATTGTCAATAACTGAGACGTCTTGCAGACGCAATCTGGGAACATCGACCAGGAAGACTGCGCGAAGAGCTGCTAGTCTATGATAAACGCCCACCCCCTTTCTGCTAGACTGATAGAAAACACTACAGGATTTGTGTTAGGAAGTCATTCCGCATCCATGTCATTCACCTGTTGTTTTGGACTCCCTTTCCATGTGGAAATACGGTGCGAACATGGCTCTAGAGTTTTTGTCCTTCCAAACCACGTGATTTCTAGTCACGGAATAAAAAAGTTACCCCAGCTTTGGTGGATTGTTGTAAATACTGAAGGACCATTGTTATTCACTACTACAGTCTGTGCTATGGGTATCTGATGTATTTATTACATTTATGGAAATATGTTACTAACCTATGTAACAAGCTAGTACTTAAAATACACATAAAACCGAAAAGACGGAAGACTGAGACTAGCCACATTTTAAAATTTGATGAATGTCATTGGTGGCAGTTACATTAAAATAAACAATTGATTTTCTTAATTTGTTATAAAAAAGTAAAAGGTCAAATAAAAATAATAATGTTTGAAGGGAGTTTTAATTTATTTACATTTGGTTGTTAATACTTTGATTGTTAATTCCTTGGGGCGTATATAGTAGAAGGTAAGTTTTGGCCTGTCATGCCGAGGAATTCTTTATGTGTTAAACTACAGTTATCTTAGCTTCCGTATTTAATCGTATTCCATCAGTCCTCCACAAATAATGCTGCTAGCTCTTTCAAGAAAATCTCAGGGCTTGTAAAACTCAGACACAAGCGTTATTATTATGAATAAACTCTCTTAACATGCCTCATGACAGGTTGTAATAGAAATTATTTGCATGCTGCGTAAGCAAATGTGGCAGTCAGTCCAGCTAAGATTAAATTACTGTTATGCACCTACTTGAGACACGATGCTTTCTGCCAAGACTGCACTTCAGATGAAATGAAACAAATTAATGTTGCGGCGTTCCGCTGAAACGTGATGCTCTGACAGAAAATCTGTAAACTGAATTGCGCATATTGCGGCCGTTAGCCACGGAAGCGCATAGAGATTGTTTTTCTCTCCGCAGCGCTAAAAGTTGAAATCTTAAAGGATTTGACACATGGAGCGCTAATCTTACAAATGATAACAACAATAATACATATTTGAAACCGATTGAATGAAATATTAATATTTTGGCAACAGACCTGAATACAGAGCTGTTTATCGAATGGCGGTCACGAAGGATGAGAGAGAGAATACTTATTAACTTTATACGAAGAAGGACGAAGATAATACTCTGGGCTAGGACATCTTATATATTCTTCGTTTATACATTATCCATTTTTCTCAACACAAATAATTAATTAAAAAAATAATTTTCTTATAAAATGGTGGAAAAACACCACACTCATTTTAAAATTTGTAAAAAAGACGAATTTCTTGTATGGCAGTTACATAAAACTAAACTATTGATTTTCTTTGTTTGTAATAAAAAGTGAAAAGTTAAACAAAAATAATAAAAAAACTTTTAAAGACGCTGCAGACAGGTGACCGTCTTAAAAAAAGCACATCACTAAAAATTGAAATATTTGCACAGGGAAAACATGTAGTGAGGGAGACATTACGAATTCTGTTTAGTTGTAGGGTGTGGGTATGAGCATAACGGTACCAATTGTGATGATGAGCTTAGTTGCAGGGAGGGTACTGAAACAATAGACACAAGGAATATGGGCAGGGCCATAGTATTAAGAGGAAAGCAAGCATTTTCTTTAAGGTTTATGAAGACGTTTTATGAACGTATACCACTGCATACATAAATCTATTAGCCACTACCATATTTTTGATATGTCAATAGCACCAGCTCTGCGACTACGAGACAGTACAACGAAGAAACAGTTCAGGGTTCAAATTTCACTTTTTTTTATTTACTCGATGACTAGTTACTGACCGAGACCTATTTTCAACTCATCGTAACATAACAGAAATTGGCATGCTGGAAGTTCGTGACTGTGACACAGTTCCCAGGAGCGGCGTTAGACAGTGAGCCATACATATTCCTGAGCCTTCTGGTGGGATACAAGTGTGCAAGAGCGCACCCGAAGTGCAGGACTGAGTAACCTGAATTCGAGACGTGAATTATTCTAATTTTAACTTCGAATACTGTTCATAATTTTACAATTGTTGAATTTTTCTTTAACACTTGAAGAGACAAAATGTTTTGTCCAACATAATAGAGAAATACATGCCAATGTGTACTGTTTGGTGATAGTAATGAATAAAACTGCTCAAATAATCATATACGTTTAGATCCACCTGCGTTTTGAGGTGGTAAATATTCGTATGAGTTAATCAAGAGTACAAAATTCTGCTGAAAAAGTTGAAAAAATATGCAGGATACCATCAGAGTCAACTTCTATATGTCCTCAGGAAGAAAAAAAATTCCTTAAATAAGTAGGGTACACAACCAAATTTAGATCATGCATATAAATGCAAATTTCCAGTCTCTTCGGTATAAGAGTCAGTTTCACGACTTTCTTGAAATGATTCTTCAAGCACAGGCAGACAGTTTACCGCACCTGGTGCATCTGTACTTGAACGATTCACTCACTGATCCACTTGGAACTTTTTTACCCAGAGTATCGTCAGTTACATCAGTTACTGAAATATTGTTTTGAAATTTAGAAATACTAGCTACGCCATCTGCATCAGAGTCTCCTCCAAATTCTGCTCGTCTGTAATTCTTCCTAACAGTCACTGTCATTTCAATCTGTCCGCCAGCGGTAACTGAGTGGTCAGCGCGACAGAATGTCAATCGAAAGGGCCCGGCTTCGATTCCCGGCTGGGTCGGAGATTTTCTCCTCTCAGGGACTGGGTGTTGTGTTGTCCTAATCATCATTGTTTCATCCCCATCGACGCGCAAGTCGCCGAAATGGCGTCAAATCGAAAGACTTGCACCCGGTGAACGGTCTACCCGCCGGGAGGCCCTAGTCACACGACATCTACATTTCTATCTTGTGTCTTAGTTTATACATTCCATTTCTGATAATACTAAGGACGGCTATGAATATGCTAAGCTCATCTGTAACATTCTAAATGCCCATTATTATTATAACTGTTATTGTCGTTATTAGTGCCATTTATTATGATCACTGTCATCAGTATTGCTATTATTATTATTATTATTATTATTATTATTAGTGACCCCCAAATGAACCATGGACCTTGCCGTTGGTGGGGAGGCTTGCGTGCCTCAGCGATACAGATAGCCGTACCGTAGGTGCAACCACAACGGAGGGGTATCTGTTGAGAGGCCAGACAAACGTGTGGTTCCTGAAGAGGGGCAGCAGCCTTTTCAGTAGTTGCAAGGGCAACAGTCTGGATGATTGACTGATCTGGCCTTGTAACGATAACCAAAACGGACTTGCTGTGCTGGTACTGCGAACGGCTGAAAGCAAGGGGAAACTACGGCCGTAATTTATCCCGAGGGCATGCAGCTTTACTGTATGATTAAATGATGATGGTGTCCTCTTGGGTAAAATATTCCTGAGGTAAAATAGTCCCCCATTTGGATCTCCGGGCGGGGACTACTCAAGAGGATGTCGTTATCAGGAGAAAGAAAACTGGCGTTCTACGAATCGGAGCGTGGAATGTCAGATCCCTTAATCGGGCAGGTAGGTTAGAAAATTTAAAAAAGGAAATGGATAGGTTAAAGTTAGATATAGTGGGAATTAGTGAAGTTCGGTGGCAGAAGGAACAAGACTCTTGGTCAGGTGACTACAGGGTTATAAACACAAAATCAAATAGGGGTAATGCAGGAGTAGGTTTAATAATGAATAGGAAAATAGGAATGCGGGTAAGCTACTACAAACAGCATAGTGAACGCATTATTGTGGCCAAGATAGATCGGAGCCCACACCTACTACAGTAGTGCAAGTTTATATGCCAACTAGCTCTACAGATGACGAAGAAATTGAAGAAATGTATGATCAAATAAAAGAAATTATTCAGATAGTGAAGGGTGACGAAAATTTAATAGTCATGGGTGACTGGAATTCGGTAGTACGTAAAGGGAGAGAAAGAAACGTAGTAGGTGAATATGGACTGGGGCAAAGAAATGAAAGAGGAAGCCGCCTGGTAGAATTTTGCACAGAGCACAACTTAGTTCACGAATCATAAAAGAAGGCTGTATACATGGAAGAAGCCTGGAGATACTGACAGGTTTCAGATAGATTATATAATGGTAAGACAGAGATTTATGATCCAGGTTTTAAATTGTAAGCCATTTCTAGGGGCAGATGTGGACTAGGACCACAATCTATTGGTTATGACCTGTAGATTAAAACTAAAGAAACTGCAAAGAGGTGGGAATTTAAGGAGATGGGACCTGGATAAACTAAAAGAACCAGAGGTTGTACAGAGTTTCTGGGAGAGAATAAGGGAGCAACTGACAGGAACGGGGGACAGAAATACAGTAGAAGAAGAATGGGTAGCTTTGAGGGACGAAGTAGTCAAGGCAGCAGAGGATCAAGTAGGTAAAAAGATGAGGGCTAGTAGAAATCCTTGGGTAACAGGAGAAATATTGAATTTAATTGATGAAAGGAGAAAATATAAAAATGCAGTAAATGAAGCAGGCAAAAAGGAATACAGACGTCTCAAAAATGAGATCGACAGGAAGTGCAAAATGGCTAAGCAGGAATGGCTAGAAGACAAATGTAAGGATGTAGAGGCTTATCTCACTAGGGGTAAGGTAGACACTGCCTACAGGAAAATTAGAGACCTTTGGAGATAAGAAAACCACTTGTATGAACATCAAGAGCTCAGATGGAAACCCAGTTCTAAGCAAAGAAGGGACAGCTGAAAGGTGAAGGAGTAAATAGTGGATCTATACAGGAGCGGTGTACTTGAGGACAATATTATGGAAATGGAAGAGGATGTAGATGAAGATGAAATGGGAGATACGATACTGCGTGAAGAGTTTGACAGAGCACTGAAAGACCTGAGTCGAAACAATGCTCCCGGAGTAGACAACATTCCATTGGAACTACTGACGGCCTTGAGAGAGCCAGTCCTGACAAAACTTTACCATCTGGTGAACAAGATGTATGATACAGGCGAAATACCCTCAGACTTCAAGAAGAATATAATAATTCCAATCCCAAAGAAAGCAGGTGTTGACAAATGTGAAAATTACCGAACTATCAGTTTAATAAGTCACAGCTGCAAAATACTAACGTGAATTCTTTACAGACGAATGGAAAAACTAGTAGAAGCCGACCTCGGGGAAGATCAGTTTGGATTCCGTAGAAATGTTGGAACACGTGAGGCAATATTGTCCCTACGACTTACCTTAGAAGTTAGAATAAGGAAGGGCAAACCTACGTTTCTGGCATTTGTGGACTTGGAGTAGGCTATTGACAATGTTGACTGGAATGCTCTCTTTCAAATTCTGAAGGTGGCAGGGGTGAAATACACGGAGCGAAGGGCTATTTACGGTTTGTACAGAAACCAGATGGCAGTTATTAGAGTCGAGGGACATGAAAGGGCGGCAGTGGTTGGGAAGGGAGTGAGAGAGGGTTGTAGTCCCCAATGTTATTCAATCTGTATATTGAGCAAGCAGTGAAGGAAACAAAAGAAAAATTCAGAGTAGGTATTAAAATCCATGTAGAAGAAATAAAATTTTTAGGTTCGCCGATGACATTGTAATTCTGTCAGAGACAGCAAAGGACTTGGAAGAGCAGTTGAACGGAATGGATAGTGTCTTGAAAGGAGGATATAAGATGAACATCAACAAAAGCAAAACGAGGATAATGGAATGTAGTCGAATTAAGTCGGGTGATGCTGAGGGAATTAGATTAGGAAATGAGACACTTACAGTAGTACAGGAGTTTTGCTATTTGGGGAACAAAGTAACTGATGATGGTCGAAGTAGAGAGGATATAAAATGTAGACTGGCAATGGCAAGGAAAGTGTTTCTGAAGACGAGAAATTTGTTAACATCGAGTATAGATTTAAGTGTCAGGAAGTCATTTCTGAAAGTAATTGTATGGAGTGTAGCCATGTATGGAAGTAAAACATGGACGATAAATAGTTTGGACAAGAAGAGAATAGAAGCTTTCGACATGTGGTGCTACAGAAGAATGCTGAAGATTAGATGGGTAGATCACATAACTAATGAGGAAATATTGAATAGGATTGGGGAGAAGAGAAGTTTGTGGGACAACTTGACCAGAAGAAGGGATCGGTTGGTAGGCCATGTTCTGCGGCATCAAGGTATCACCAATTTAGTATTGGAGGACAGCGTGGAGGGTAAAAATCGTAGAGGGAGACCAAGAGATGACTACACTAAGCAGATTCAGAAGGATGTAGGTTGCATTAGGTATTGGGAGATGAAGATGCTTGCACAAGAAAGAGTAGCATGGAGAGCTGCATCAAATTAGTCTCAAGACTGAAGACCACAACAACAACAACATTATTAGTGAAAGGGGTTCTAATATATTTGGTATGCCAGGTTACCTTCGATTCAGAAGGCTGTTGCACGCAGCGTCTGTTCCATTGAGTTGTAAATAATATATTCCAGCTATCAGTCGTCCTTTTGAAATTTTATTACAGATCTAGGTTTCAGATAGAAACTAGCCATTCTCAGTGCAGTATCATTTCTGATCAATGCATGTAATGTCTGTTGGTCGGGCTTCATTCACAGTTCATTGAATACATAGTTTGTATGTGTTCAAATATGGCTCTGAGCACAATGGAACTCAACTTCTGAGGTCATCAGTTTCCTAGAACTTAGAACTACTAACCCTAACTAACCTAAGGACATCACACACATCCATGCCCGAGCTAGGATTCGAATCTGCGACCGTAGCGGTGACGCGGTTCCAGACTGCAGCGCCTAGAACCGCTCGGCCACACCGGTCGGCCTTGGTATGTGTTGTTTCTGATCAGATGTAAGAGAGGACTTCAAGGCCCTAATGAGTCATGCTAAATAAGCAATAAATGTATAAAAAAACCAAATAAATTTCACAGCAAATAATTAGTACAATTGGAAGTAGACCCCTAAATAGGAACTGAATCCACAACAATCTGTTTGCATGCACGTATCTCCCAGACGATTGCTAGCTGTAAATAGGTTTAAAAACGATTCCCGTATTCATTTTAAAACTTATAAAGTTTTTGTGAATTGAACTTAGCGCCGTTTATATCTAAAGATTTCAGAAGTACAAACCCACAAGTGACAAATTCCAGCGAAACACAAAACCAGTGAGTGTCAAAGGCCGTCAGTAAACATTAATACCATTTCTCACTTCTTCGCTCATGTCTCAAACCTACCGACTTAAAAATATAAAACTGATATTCACATTTATGAGAGGAACTATTGTGAATGTATTAATAACAATAAATGTAAAATTTTTTACTAAATAAGATGATAAACATGCTGTTCATCAATATTTATCTGAAAAATCCATGGTCTTTAATGGAACAGATTTCAGACAGCCTGTAATATCTGAAGGAGCAGAACGAGTTTTTTTTTTCGCTAGTATAGATGCGGGAGAGGACACACATGTAAAAAATATCTTTGTAAAATGATGGAAAAGAGCATGAAAAACGGACAGGACAAAGTGTGTCCGTCTCTGTCCCTCTGTCTCCATCTCCGAACACACACACACGTGCGCGTGAGTAGACACACGCACAAAATACACACATCACAAAACTTACACACAGCTTGTTGTATGACAGGAACATCATTGTCCCAGAAACAAATGAGACACATCTTCATTCTCTTCTTTCTGACCAAGAGCTTAACATGTCCCCTGGTTTACAAAACTGGAAATCTGCCAATCCATTTCACCTGCTCCAGGGATTTAGATTAAGAAAATGAAGAGTACTAGAAAATTACCCACCCAGCCAACTTCAGTAGTGAATGAAAGGAACGTAAAGGAGTCTGGCAGCTGTGCAAAGCCCGTACTGATGTACCGGAACTGGCAATCCTCTGACACACAAGCGCTGTTTGTATGTGTTTTTTGCAGTTCCTCATGCTGCCTCGGCATTGTTAGCGTTTATCTTATCCATATCAGCCACTTCAGACTCAAGTTATCTTGCACGTGACAGAATATTATCGCATCGAACTCTTTATTATCAGAAGCATACTCTATAGAGTATGATAAAAATCTCAAGTGTTTCTGTCGCATGAAAAGAAAACAGCTGCACGTGATATGTGTCTCAACTGAAATATACGACAGAAAGCCGTAAAGTAGGAGACGCATTCGTATAAACAACAGTACACTACGAGGTGTGTTCAATTTTTTTCTCGGACAATTTTGGTTCAGATTGTGAAATTTGTTGTCGTGCATCATGGAATATTCCCGCTTCAGACACTGTACTTTCATGAAATTCCGATAGGTTGTGGCTCTATACGAAGTCTTCAAAGTGGCTTCTGTACTGGAGGTGCGTTTCAAGCAGGATGCTGTCATTGCGCTCCTTTTGGCGAAAAACCAGAGATCCTGCGACGCCTGAAGTCTGTCTAGGGAAACCTAGAAGTGAGCCGTTGGATGTGGCGTCTGTCACCCTCGCAACAAGGTCGTGCAAACCTGTCCGATCTCCCGCGTGCCGGACGGCCGCACTCCTGCAGTGTAGGAAGGTGCGCATACTATCATTCGACAGGAAACCTGAGAAACGACTTCAGCGTCTTCTTCTAAAAAAAATGCAAAAGAACTTCTGCTCTCCTTCCCATGGCAACGCAAGGCATCACACAATTCTACGCAGCCGAAAGGATATTTCCAAATTTCATTGGACTGTTCTTCCTCATGAACCCTACAGTCCAGATATCGCACCTTCCGACTTCCATCCGTTTGGCCCAATGGTGCATTGCGGGGAAACATTAAGTGGCTAATGGGGAGTTTATTGGCGCAGCAAGACATTGGCTCCATCGTCGACCAGTTGAGTGGTACTACGCACGCTTACGACTCCTACCAATAATGTGGCGTAAGCCGTCTCACTTGCCGGCTGTTGTAGCCGTGCGGTTCTAGGCGCATCAGTCTGGAACCTCGCGACCACTACGGTCACAGGTTCGGTTCCTGCCTGGGGCATGGATGTGTGTGATGTCCATAGCCTCAGTTACGTTTAAGTAGCTCTAAGTTCTAGGGGACTGATGACCTCAGATGTTAAGTCCCATAGTGCTCAGAGGCATTTGAACCATTTGAACCGTCTCATTGAACGGAGATTATGTTGAAAAATAGAGTTTTGTATCTGAAAGAGAGGGGAATACTATAGTTACTGTAATACTGAATAAAACTAACTTGGCTTCAATAAAAAATTGTTTCAATAGTTATTGAACTCTCCTAGTACAAGAAACATGAATACCATTTCACTTCATAACCCAAATGGCCCTAACAGTAGTAAACAGTTGAATATAATACCGCAAAACAGTGTAGCGATTAAGAAACCTCAAAGAAACGCTGTCCGAGCATCCTGAATTAGATTTATAATGTCCCTTATTGCTTTTTATTACTTCACTTATTTTTACAATAATCACGAACTACATTCCATACGGAACATCTTCAAATGTTGACTATGCTGTAAAGGAATTTGCAATTGAGGATTTACGGAAATGGAAATGAATTACGATTTCTAGTATCTGCCTAACCTCTCGGAAACATTTGTCAGAGCAGGAGTTTGGAGCTATTTTTAACTTCTTTCATGGACAATACGTCTCAGTTAAAAGTATGAAAGTATGAAAGCCGAATGTGCCTACGCGCATCTGATTATGTGTAAAATAGCAAAGTTGATAACTCGTTAGACGTGCTGCTGTGTACCTCACCCTCGATACTGCAACGAAAACTTCCAGGAAATGTGATCGAAGAGGAATCTGAGCTATCTCAATTAATTTCTTCCAAAAACCACAGCTATCAAGAACAACTGGATAATAGGATCAGAGCAGGGTAGGGTACGCCGGATCGAAATAAGCGCAGGTCAGAAATGCACCGTTGTGTAGCTGCAGCCATGGAACGAAAGCTAATCAGCGAAGAGCACTTGCCGGTATGTGCAATACACTAACCTGACGCAACTGATACCTACCACGCTAAAGACCTCAGTTACTAATTAAATTAACAGAAGATAGCGATTCCAACAGGACAATCAATGGTAGACAAACTATAAGTTCTAATTCATGGTCGGTTACGTTAGAGGCGAATCTTCTGTAATGTTTACTGTGTAAGGCTTGACTAATAAACAGATATCATAAAAATACTGTAGTATGTTACATTGTTATGACAATAAGATGTAATAAAGAAACAGCAGTGAAGTAAAATACTCAACATGTGGCATTGTGTAAGGACTCTTTACCGTTTCCTGCCTTCTCCAGCATCGCCATTGCATATTTCCGCGTCTCTTTCAGCTTAGTGGAACTTTGACTCTATCGCACCAACGCGCTTCGTAATTTTTGCGTTTATTCTCGACTTGAACTAGAGACATGCCGAACACTCGTTCTCAAGGTTTTCTCGTTTATGTATCAGTTATCAGCAGATTTTGTTTCCTTGAGAATATATTGCAGCCATACGGACGCGGTTGCCAAAAGAACAAGAGTGCCAGAACTATTCGTTTTATTGGAAACATAACAGTGTCAATGTCGCACCGCCATAAACATCTCTCTTCAGCGGATGGTATTTTTAAGGATACATGTCCAGTAACTTAGCAACATTACATAATTATATGAGGTATACGACTTAGTTCCCGCCGTTTTTTCTCGAAGTTCGGTGCTTTATGATGAAAAACTTAGAAAACATTTACAATTCACACTACTGGCCATCACTGGCTACTAATTTCTCCCATCTTTCGGGGACAGAATGCGAATTCCGCAGTGGAAGAAGTGGGCCTCTTTTGAGGAGATACATGAATCCACCCAATTTTGCACTTGCTCATATGACCGGCAACGCACGTCAGCCCAGCCGTGCGCCATTGATAGAAAAAGGCGATAGTCGGAGGGAGAAATGTCTGGAGAATACGATGAGTGGACTTGGACTTCATACTTCAACGTTTCGAAATAGGTATAACCGGTTATGCGCTATGGGGTCGAGAATTGTCATGCTGCAAAATCACCTTTCCATCTCTATCCCTGCATTGTGGCCATTTGTCTTTTTTTAGTGCTCGGCTCAAAAAAAAACATTCTTTCGATGACGACCTCCTGCGATTGTTTCCATGGGTTTCAGTAGCCTTCCATCGCCATGCCGGTCTTCGACGTCAAAATACCGCTCTTGAAGCGCTGAAACCGTTTTATCCCCGTTCCTTTACTAACAGGTGCTTCACCATACGTCTCACGCAGCATTTTATGAGCTTTAGCCGCAGTTTTCTTCATATTCAAACTTCCCACGAATGACGAGAACTGAGCTCGTAAGATGACATTTCCAGTCGAGAATAATTTTACGATGCTATCTCAAATCGACAAATATTTTGATGGTGTTATGTTTACAAATACCTAAGAATGCTGCATAACACTTTCAACCTACCACCTGCATCACCACTTGCCGCTACTGCCATCTACTGCAAAACGGTGAAAGCAAAGTTACAGTTCTAATAGGAGTAGATTTTATGAACCATTGATAGTGGTCAAGACATAACAACTGGAAGGTGCAATGTTATTAATAATAAAATATGAAAGACACATGTTTTAACTTTAGCTGATGTGCAAACAGCATGAATGAACGTTTATTCTAACAAGCGCAGTAGGCTATCTTAGTAAGACATTGCGAAACACACCCAAACTCGTGCGCTTACTGTGCACGCTTCTCCACATTCATCGCTGATTGGTTGCGCTCCACAACAGTTCACTTCAAAACTATGGTTATATGGAAAATTTAGATTAACTCGACGTGCCCTACTCTGACTTTATGATAAATTTGTTTCTCTCCACCGTTTCTACATTTAATTCTATACCCTAGAAGGTAATGCTAAGTGTTCGGGTTGTGATCCATTATAGAGTCAGAGTTTTCAGCCTAATATTACGTTGATGTGGTAGCGGGGCAGAGAAAGTCTCAGTCTGCAACATTCGAGAAGGGTTTACAGTTCTGGCGTTTTCCCCGTAGACAGAGAAACTTAGAAAAAATTTTGTTATAATTTCAAGACTAGATTTTATTACTACTACGAGTCGGCCAAAGGAAAGAATAATTGTTTTGGATTTACTTTTCAGTCTTTACTTTTAAGTTGATTATTATTATTATTATTATTGTTGTTGTTATTATTCAACCTCGGTTTAAGATAGCCTAAAGACGTAATGTATTCAATGTCACTCTTTGTAGGAAATGTGGAAAGAAACCTGAAATTAATTACTGCGATGATCTCGAAGATCTTGTTGATCAGCTGCAAAAATGTTAATGATTGCTCGGCCACCTGAAAAAATTCAAATGTTTATTTTCACTTTAGAACTTTCGGAGACTGCTAGAGCTCAATGCGCTTTACAAATGAAACGTGGATGTCAGTCTGGTAGCGTAGGAAATTCACAGAAAATTATTTATCGTTAATAAACTTATCTATGTATTGACTGCGACCGTAGGTTCGCCAAGGAGCATAAAAAACTAACTGTCCGAAAGCTCCGTAGCAGTAACTGTCGTCCGCAGTTTTATGTTACTCGGTTTAAATGAATACAAAGTATTATCAACCTTTTGACGTGGAATGGTATATTCACATAATTATTACACTCGGTTGTTAAGACAACACTCTGAAACTAGCATAATCAACGCCGTACAATAGCGAATGAAATTCGACAGCTTCTAATGGCTGCCACAACAGTAAGCTTAATTTCGACACGAGATCAACCCCATGAGTGCCCTTTTTCCTTTACATCGGACTAGAGAGAACTGTATGTTATAAAATCGTTGCACTTCTTTAGTATAAAATCCTTGGGAAAGGAGATGATGGGTGTAGAGATGGAGGGTAGTGGGGACTCAACAGTGAAGGCGTGGTAGGGGGCAGGGATGGAAGAGGAGAGGATTAACCAGGGGATGAGGGGATCAAGGCGGCGGGAAGTGTAGAGTATGCGGATATGTTTGAGGAATAGGAGCAGATGGGGGAAAGGAATGAGGTCATAGAGGATCCACATGGAGGCGTATACAGAAGGCGAGGCGGAGTGCCTGACGCTCAAGGATAACCACTTAATGACTCACTTATTTATATGAAGCATTCTTCCTGGTTTATGTCGAGAACAGTATGCATTTGCCTTACTTCCATACAATCGTCGCTTGAATCCTGTAACTGATTATATCCTACCTGTTCATGGATTGTATGGGCAGACTATATAATTTTACTTATTGACTGTTAGTATGTTGTATAAATAGTATGTTGTATAATCGTTTTCTGTGGGGTATATATCAAGATGTATGAAAAGCCCTCTAGTGGTTAAGTTTTTGCGATCGCTGTGAGCCTATGTAACGTCCTGGAGGCCGGGCCAACAGAGGGCGCTGATCATTGATCTGTCTTTTCTTCAGTTATTTTGTCATATAGACATTTCATCTTTCACAGGTAAGTTATAGGTTGTTGTAGGTAGTGTATTACGAATATTTTATTTTTGGCTGTAAATTCACCACAGAAGTGTCCGACCCATTGTCAGCTATTTTAATAATTTTATATAGTTAAGTGTATGTGTATTTCAATTGGTTTCTATAATAGTTATAAAAATTGAAAAGTCTGCTAGAAGTATTTTACCTAATATGTTTTCATCAGATTATGGTTCTTATGTAAATGAAGAATACATCTATGCACACAGCAGCGATATCTATGAAGCATATAGGCAAACAGATATCTGGTAGCTTCTGCACTTCAGTAGGTTTTGTACCGTAAACCCAGTTGCAAAATGACTGGATGGACGATGTGGCTTATTTTACACTATATTTTAGTTCTATGTGACGATTCTTTGAAGATGCCATTACGGCTTTATCACATAACGACATGGTGTAGAAGAGGTACGCTTTACCAGATTTTATCTGTACATTTCGCAGTATGCTGTATTGTTATGAAAGATAGACTGCACACTAGGTATACATTTTTTATATTGTAGATCTGCAGATGGTCATTACTGACAGAAACCGGTTATCGTCGAAGGAATTTATATTGTGATCAAAGACTGGGGAAAAAAAATTGACTGAAGTGTAAATGTGCTGTGTAACCGAGGAACCAGAAATTACAAAGAGCTATCGAAAATTATTCTGTCTGACAGTCTGCTGGAAAATGCTTTACACTGTCGAATAATTCCTTTATTAAGAGGCTAAATGATACTACTAGTTCCAGGTGGAATCCAAATCAAAACAGTCTTTTCGGCCTCTCACCTAAGAATACAAGGGTCGTGATGTTCAGACCAAAAGTCCATCAAAAGCAATGAATTATTTTCTGCAACTGGGAACAAGACGTTTCAGATGTAGTATTGAAAAGCATTCTGACCCATTTTCCAGATTTTCCTACGTCGATTATAAGATTTTTGCAACTGAAGAGTCCATTTTTTAATTTTTTTGCTCAATATGCTTTGTAATTGCTGAAGACAGACAAAAAGCTGCGGAAACTGTAGTCCACTGGTACCGATCACTGGCGTAGTTGTATAAGAAAGTGCCGGAGCATTCATCGACTACACAAACCACCCTACCTTTTCTTCGCTCGAAATGATAAAGCGCGTTTTGCACACAGTTCTTCCACGAAACATGAATTACTTGCTTTATACAAAGCATATTGAGCACAGCAAGAACATGCTGATTTGTCGATAGTAGCGCCCAGTAATAATATCTCCTCTAGACGTTTACTTGAAGTAAACTTCATAATTTTGTGACTTCTTTTTCCTGGTTTTCTGAGTCCAACCATGTTGAGCAAGACTGGAAATCAGTAATGCTCATTTCACCTACAATTCAGTTGACCTTGACTCGTAGATTTCCCTCAGTAACGGTGTGTGAACTCTCACGAGCAGTTCTAAGCCTTTCGAATAGGTTTTCTTTCTTACTTTCACGAGTTTCATTTTGGCGAATGTTCTGTACTTCGTGTAAGTCTGTCTTCCACTTACACAATACCCGTTCAGTTTTACAAAACATAATTTTCAGGCAGCTTAACTTTAAGAGTTTTCTCCCTCCTTCGCTTAATCAAAAAATTTTCTGCCTTTTTTGTCACTGAAAGCTATTACTCTCTATGGTTTCTTTGCGCTAGGAAGGTACTGTATTTCTGCTCTGGACTTTAATTAGCACAACAATCATCGTTCGTACCACAATTCATGGAATCGTCAGAATTACTTCCTCTTTCTTCTAATGCTTCCACAATTTCCAACAAAATGTTGACATCATTCGAATGCAGTCTAAGTAATAAACTAATGAATAACTCATAAGTACGTCTTCAGGAGAATTATGTGATTGAATACCTCTTCTTATCTTATCTTTGTGGGGCTGAAAACATTAATTGAATGCTACATTAATGTGTAACCCTGGAACCTACACAAAGGGACATGCTGTTAGCAAGCACATACAAAGGAAATATAATGAAAATTAATTCAGTTTCATGTCCATTGTTAACACTTAATAATCCTGCAAAGATAACTAGTAATTGTTATGGATATTAAATAAGTTCCAAAATCGAGTGAATAATAACTGAACGATGTGTTAGTAAAACTATCAATGGAGACTGAAATTCGCTTCCACTGGACGTTTTGCACGTGTCTTTCGTATTTCTCACGTCCGCTCTCTCTCACTAACAACCCTAGTGGCATGCTACTTTCCTTTGGTTAGAAATTTTTGCTATACCCAGAGAAAATCATGACCTTGCCATGTCTACTACAGTTCTCTATAACATTGTTTCTATTCATTGTTATAATAAATTTACATAACAATCCTCCAAATTATCGGTATTAACAATGAAACAACAAAAAAAAGTTCAAATGTGTGTGAAATCTTATGGGGCTTAACTGCTAAGGTCATCAGTCCCTAAGCTCACACACTACTTAACCTAAATTATCCTAAGGACAAACACACACACCTATGCCCGAGGGGGGACTCGAACCTCCACCGGAACCAGCCGCACAGTCCATGACTGCAGCGCCTCTGACCACTCGGCTAATCCCGCGCGGCAATGAAACAACAAAAAAGGAATTCATGATCAGAAATTATAATCAAAATCGAGAAAACGAAACAAATGTGAAAAATATAAGGTACCATGTTGTAGTGTTGTAAGAGCAGTAAACAGAACTTTGATACTGTGCTGACAACACTCCCAGTCTCTTGCAAAAACTGCTTGTGCTTTCTGTATGCCAGAATTCATTGTCTGCCGCCACAGTTCTTTAAAGATCACGACTGTGAGATGTTGGAGATATTCCCGTGATCCGAAGTGAACGAACTTGACGAATTCAGTGAACTGTCCTCAGAAGTATAAAAATTCTTTCTAATGTTTCTGGATTGGAGCTCAGTTATTTAATCAGTTGTTCATCAGTTACTGGACAAGAAACAATAAATCTACATGAATTAGTTCCTATTATACGACAGAAAACTACAAATAAAATTTTAAAAGTAATAACTTACATTAAAAGTACGCTACTTCATCTTGGCGTCCTGTCATTGTCGCCAATTTGATAGTGCCCTTCCCTTTCCTATAAAAATTAAGTGTTTATTGAGTTTATCTATTGTAGTCAAAAACTGTTGTCTTTTGCATACTCTATATATGATTTACCACTCTTAAGAAAGTAGCATTAATTTTATTAAGATAAACAGAATAAGGATTTGGAATATGCTGGGGCACCAATGCAGTCATCATGCATGCTGGTATGTTGAGACAGAGTGATTTATTGCAATAGATGAAATAATGTTTTAGACCATGTGAGGCTCGTCCCAATCGGCTCAGTCTTCTTTCTGTTCCATCCTGTGTATTCATGAAACTGATGTAGGTTTAGTTGAAATGAGAATTGAGAAATATTTGTTCCAACCTCATCCTGAATTTTCAGGTGAGCCTTGAATTTATTTTCTTCGTATTATTCAATTATATTCACAATAGTATAATGGCATCGTTTTATTCCATACATTTCCACATCCTAGCAGATCAAATGTAAGTTAACAAGAACATAATAAGAACTTCTTTATCACAAGTGTGCACATCAAGAAAGCCTAGCAGGACAGACAATGCATACAGGTCGCCTAATACGGTTAGCAATGAATTATCATTGACTTCGGCCGTAGTTTGACACTTCACAAGTTCGTAGGTAAGGTGAGTTGAATGACAATTTTTCAAACTCAGAGAAAAGGTTATATTACACAGTAAAACAGCTATGAAGGCTCAATTACAGTATAAAATGCTGATTGGCAATAGCGAGGAGTGTGTTCTTGGAAAGATAAATATGTTAACATAGAAGGAAAATTCCAGAGTTGGGAAGTCTTGTCTGAAACTATTTGTCTGCAGTGTGGTCCTCTAAGGAAGTAAATCGTCGACAAAAAACAGCACAATACAGACAAGAAGAGATGGAAGTGTGACTCCTTGGTTTATCCACACAAACAACTGCACGTAGCCTTTGAGCGTACAAAATTTACATTCACTAGCAAAAAATAAAATACAATAGCATTCCGTTAGAGCAGATAAATCAGAAGTATAGAACGTACAGCTGATGATAAAGATAAAAACACATTTCAGAGAGGTTACATGTAAGGACCGCTAGTCTCACGACACACGAGAACAAAAATGTATCTTTGCTATAGAGATATGTTGCTGCAGAAAAACATTTGAATATTAGTTGAGTGGATCAGATAACAAACGAATAAATAGTGAGCGGAACTGGGAAAAAAAGAAATCTGTGACACAACTTGACCACAAGAGAGAATCGGTTGTAAGGTTTCTATTGCATAATTTCTTTTATTTCAATCTAAAATATTAATTTGGAAATATGAGAATAAACAATGAATATCGAAATGTTGCTGAATGATAGGAGATGAGCGACTAATTGGAAACAAGATGCTACTATTTATAATTTATGAGAATTTTATTTCGTGTTCACTGCTAAGAACTCTTTTAATTTTTGTACATTTTGTGTACAATTGTTTAATGAGAGGCACCGATATCTGCAGAACTTTCTATTCGAGTCAAATGCTAAACTCTAGGACGTCAGTTACGATTTTTATATAGGTAACTTAAATTTTCCAGATTATTTGCATTTTATGCCCCTGTGTTGCGCTGTTTCATCAGAACAAAATTACAAAACAAAGTTACCCTTAGGTGGAACAGCAGCTTTCTGTATTGGAGGCGAATTTGAAGGACATTTAAATAAATTTATGTCTCATTTTAAAGAAACAATCCCATAGCACGGTTGTGAGGACCCATTCAGTGGAATCTTCTGTTTGGAAATGATGTGTTCTGGGAGGGGCGGAGAGAGGGTGGGGATACAGAGGGAGGCTGATGTTTGAGTAGTATAAACAGTTGTAAGTGGATGAAAGCAATGTAGAGGAGCTTCCTGGAAGATTCAAAATATGTATCCAGCAGGACTTGTACCTGCGATGTTTGCGCCTTTGGAAATGTGTTTTGACGACTGAGCTATCGAAGAATGACACAGAAGCTGCCATCACAGTTCTACTTCCGCCAATACCTCATCGCATTGTGAGAGTCGAGCTTGGATATCTCAGTCAGCAGAGCAACTGTCCATGAAAGGCGGAAGACCTAGTTTCGAGTTTCGGGTTAGCACACAGCTCTGATCTGCCAGGAAGTTTGAAATCCGTGCACACTCTGCTCCAGAGTGAAAAATTCTTTCTAAAGATGCAGAGGCTTCCAGAACTGCATGAAACCAGTCTTCTGAGAAGACAACAGACAACAACTGGGCCGTCTCGCTGAGTATTTACCGTTACCCTGTAAGAGCTATAGCCACTTGGATGGTCGTCAGCTATGGTCAGTGGTGGAACGGCTAGTTGGAGGTTGAGATGGCAATACTCCACCACCTAGGCAAGTTAGCGGTGAGGCAGCAAGTGGAAGCCTGACGTCCTACATATCATCATTGACAGAGCGTTCATGAACACACTTTATTATTCAGTACCACGGTAGTTGTGCCGATGCCCAAAGAGGCCAGTGGCCGCGGGGCGTAAGCTGTATGCAGATGTCAGAAACGGCGCAGGTCATCACGTGACTCCGTGATGCCGTTCTCGCGTGGAAGAGATGACACCAACAGTAAGGCTGAGACCAGTTGGCATCCCACTGCTGCAGCCGCACTGCTTCGAGGTGCCCAAGTATCCTCGGACGAGGAGTGCGAGATCATGACGTGGACCCAGTGTATAAGGAGCAGCACAGCACGGTGATGTGTACTAAAAGCGAGGCAGGCAGGATTTTTCCTGCCCATCGATGGCGGATGAGTGCCTGACCGCCAGAAATCTCCAGGGTTGAAGGTTGGCAGTAACTGAAGTAGGCCTGCAAATGGCTACTGTCTATAGGGTACTACGTCGACAGTATCCGACTTAGCATGAGCATCAGCGCTTCAGCCAGGAGAGGCAGAGTCCATAGAGAGTGACTGGTTCAGCCATGTCGACTTCCAGAGTTGTAGACTCATGAACTCGTAGACTTCTGGACTTGTAGACAGACATAGGTCTTTGCTTGGGTTTGGTGTGCATCAGAATGCGATACCTTTGACTACAAAGGAGTAGTATTTATATGGTTCTGTCCTGTGCTTGTTTCGCTACAGCATCAGTTTTTATCATTCAAGCCACAACATGTCATTGACTCAGATGTGAAGTAACCAGGCGACAGACGTTGCAATGGTTCGAGTTCCTGTGACCTGCAATGTAGTAACTGCCTGGCGTCGTAGTGCAATTTTGTTGTAGCAGCAACTGACACCGATGCAATAACTTTTGGTCGCCTCTGGTCTGACACGTCTGACAAGTCTGTGTCGCGGTGTGCCCGCGCAGCGTCGCTGGCGTACCTGTCGGCGGGGCTGTTCATGGGCTGGAACGCGCCGATGCTGCCGCGGCTGCAGCAGAACTCGTCGCACATCGTGCTGACGGAGGACGAGGCGTCGTGGCTGGGCGCCGTCGGCTCGCTGGCGTTGGTGCCGACGGTGGTGGCGGCCGCGGTGCTCGTCAACACGGTGGGCCGCCGCTGGCTGCTGCTCGCGTCCGCCGTGCCGTTCCTGGCCGCCGCCATCTGGGAGCGCTTCGCCACCACCTTCGGAGAGCTCATGGCCGCCGTCGTCGTGGCCAGTCTGGGCATAGGCCTCGTCATACCGGTGAGTGCCCTGCGTGAAGGTTCTTCTGTTGCCATTTGGTGTTTACATCAGGGGGCCACAGACCTGTTGCCAGAAAAAGTCTTAAAGTCTTAATTCACCTTGAAAAATATCAACTTGTGACCATCAGACTTCTTGATGATGTTCGACCGTCTCTACACATTCACCTTACAGTGCTGCACGTTCTTCCCAACCGCGGATGATTGAGAAGAAACCATGGTTGAAGAAGTCTACAAGTATTTCTTGATACTATAATTTACCAACAGCTGTATGCATTGCAGAAATTTATTTTATGAACTTCTTATACGCTACCAGTTTCGGCCTCACATTGATGCCATCTTCAGGCCCCACACATCATAGTCGTAAAATCGCTGTACACCGAAGGAGCCATATAACTGGATCCGTGAATCAAATCACTATGCGTCAACTCTTTGTGGCCTGATGCATAGCGATTTGATTCACGGATCCAGTTATATGGCTCCTTTCGTGTATAGCGATTTTACGAGTATGACATGTGGAGCCTGAAGATGGCATCAATGTAACGCCGAAACTGGTAGTCTATAAAAAGTTCATAAAATAAATTTCTACAATACATACAGCTGTTGGTAAATTATTGTATCATGAAATAGACGCCGGCCGTTTTCCCACAGTCCGTAATGGATCAACAAAGAACTCTACATGTGGACTGTTCAGGAGAAGTCCTATCGAGGAAACAGAGAAAATTCTCTCGATGCTGCAACGGTGCGGTTACTTGTGCTCGTCCTATAGAAAGTGTTCACTCACTTGATGGTGAATTTCTTATTCTATAGTCCGGTCCATAAGCATTCCCTGTTAAAATAAACTATGTTATTCTACTGAAAAAGCTGTAGTAGAACCAGTAGCATTATACGAATCCAACGGGTGCAACAAATGTTTTCTAGTATCAGGTTAAGTGAGAGATTAATTGAGAGGTAGTTTGCGACTGAAAACGTCGATATATTGTCGCTTGTTTGATACAAAACAGCGCCAATCCCATGTTAACCTTAGTTACATTTTCATTCACACGCTGTCATACTCATTCGCAGTAGGAAATTGATGATAACTAATCGAACCAGTTGCCAAAAGGATTAACAAACGAATTGTCTGTCATAGAATGCTCGGTCAGTTATTTTTCAATTTGACCACCACGAATGTTCAGTTTGCTATCGCGCTTCGTATAACATGGCACGTGGATTTTCGTTATTCAAAAGTCGCGGATTACATATTAAAATCGGAATTCAACAAGTTCGGTTTTTCACATGTTCACGCCCACTTTGCGACACGTCGCTGTCAAGTTTTCGCCACTATTCATTAAAGTCTTCACATTTATTCAGGGCTTCTTATATCAACGTCCAAACATGATCACGGCTAAGATCCAAATTCCACTTAGGCTTCACAAAGCAATTCTCTTAGCGCACAAAACACGCGGGAATGTTCTATCCTGTGGTTGGCTTATATACATCGTAACCGAACCAATATTACTATCGAACCGCGAAATACCGCTTCTTTTACATTTGAACAATCATAACTTAATATCTTTTATGAACAGTTTATCAAAAGAACAATTTTATAAAATTCACAAATATCCAGATAGCTTCAGGTACTAAAATTATAGTAAAATGTATCTTGTTTCACCAATCCAATAAACTGGCTAGTTGCAATTTACAATGACCCTGAGTATGATTCTCCCTCTCTGTACCCACTTCCCACGCTAGAATGTACTCCACTAACAGATATAACAATATTCATTTATTATCTTACTTTCCACTCACACCATCATTCACACCAATAAACAAATTAACAATAATTAATAACAGTTGTAATAATCAAATAATTATAGTTTTGTTTCCTAAATGTTTTAGCTACTTGATAATTTCATAGTCAACGGTTCTCTGTAAGAAACCAATCACCGCTTAAATTTTGATTACTAACCAGTACTGGTGGCCGAAGAATTTCGGCGTACGAAGTCACCCTCGTTCTATCAACGGCCTTGTCAAAGAGAGCGGACAGGCGGACAGGCGTTTAGGCCAATCTCTTGTCACTGAGATGAGAAACTGCCCCTAAAGGCAGAAGAATCAGAGATGATCAACGGCACGTGGATGCAGAAGGCGATGGAAACCATAGCATTAAATACACATAACATGTATCCACAGGATATGTGGCCTGTAATTGATCATGTTATGATCTCTCCATTGGCAAAAGATTCCAGAATAGTCCCCCTTCGGATCTCCGGGAGGAGACAGGCAAGTGGGAGATGACCATGACAAAAAAACTGAATGACAAACGAAAGGATAACGTCCTGCGAGTCGAGACACGGAATGTCAAATACCTGAACGTCGTAGGGAAGTTAGAAATTCTGAAAAGGGGAATGCAAAGGCTCAATCTCTATCTAGTAGGGGTCAGTGAAGTGATTTAGAAAGGAGGCAATGATTTTTGGTTAGATGAATATGGGTAATATCAACAGCAGCAGAAAATTTTATAACGAGAGCACGATTCGTTGTGAATAGGAAGTTAGGGCAGAAGTTGTGTTACTGTGAATAGTTCAGGTCAAGTCAACCAACACCGACAAAGGTAGTTCAGATATACATGCCGACGTCGCAAACTGAATATGAAAAGATAGAAAAAGTATATGAGGACACTGAAAGGCTAACACAGTACGTAAGGGAGATGAAAATGTAATAATCATGGGAGACTGGAATACAGTTGTAGGGGAAGGAGTAGAAGAAAAAAACTACAGAAGAATATTGGCTTGGGACTAGAAACGAGAGAGAAGAAAGACTTACTGAGTTCTGTAATATATTTCAGCTAGTAATGGCGAATATTCTGTTCAACAATAGCAAGAGGAGGACGTATACTTGGAAAAGGCCAGGTGATACGGGAAGATTTCAGTTAGATTCCGAAATCTGATACTGGATTGTAAGGCGTACCTAGGAGCACATATAGACTTAGATCACAATTTAGTAATGATGAAGAGTAGACTGAAGTTTAAGAGATTATTGAGTAAGAATCAATGCGCAAAGAAGTAGGATATGGAAGTACCAAGGAATGGCGATGCACGCTTGAAGTTTTCTAAGGCTGTAGATACAGCATTAAGGAATAGCTCAGTAAGCAATACAGTTAAACAGGAATGGACATCTCTAAACAGAGCAAACACAGAAGTTGGACAGAGAAACACAGGTACAAAGAAGGTAACTGCGAAGAAACCGAGGGTAACAAAAGAAATACTTCAGTTGATCTATGAAAGACGGAAGTACAAAAATGTTCAGAGAAATTCAAGAATACAGAAATACAAGCCGATGAAGAATAAAATAAATGGGAAGTGCAGGGAAGCTAAGACGAAAGGGCTGCATGAAAAATGTGAAGAAATCTAAAAAGAAATGATTGTTGGAAGGGCTGACTTAGTATATAGAAAAGCCAAAACAACCTTCGTTGAAATTAAAAGCAAGTGTGATAACATTACGAGAGCAACGGAAATTCCATTGCTGAATGCAGAAAAGACAGTGCATAGGTGGAAAGAGTACGTTGAAGACCTATGTAATATGAAAGATTTGTCTGATGTGATAGAAGAAGAAACAGGAGTCGATTTAGAGGAAATATCAGTGAAGTGGCAACTAAATGACCGTTCACGTTGATGTGCAGATTGTATGACTTTGGCGACATACCATCTGACTTTCGGAAAAATATCCTGCACACAATTCCGAAGGTAGCAAGAGCTGACAAGTGTGCGAATTATAGCACAATCAGCTTAACAGCTCGTACATCCAAGTTGCCTGCAAGAGTTGTATACAGAAGAATTAGAAAAAGAAGTGAGGACATGTTACATGACGATCAGTTTGATTTTAGGAAAGTTAAAGACACGAGAGAGGCATTTCTGACCTTCCGGTTAGTAATGGAAACCAGACTAACGAAACGTAAGACACGTTCATGGGATTTGTTGGCCTGGAAATGCTTTAGACGATGCAAAAGGGTGTAAGATGTTCGATATTCTGAGAAAAATAGGGTAAATATTACAGAGTAATATATAATACGTTCAAGAACCAAGAGGGAATAACAAGAGAGGGAGACCAAAACCGAAGTGTTCGAATTAGAAAGAGTACAACACAGGAGTACAGACCCTACTGTTCAATCTGTACATTGAAGAAACAATGATGGAAATATAAGAAAGGTTCTGGAGTGGAACTAACATTCAAGGTGAAAGGATATCAATGATGAGATTCGCTCGTGACATTGCTATCCTTAGAGAAGCATAGAAGAATATCGTGATCTGCTGAATGGACTGAACAGTCTAATGAGTATAGAATATAGATTGAGAGTAAATCGAAGAAAGACAAAAGTAATGAGAACTAGCAGGAATAGGAAAAGCCAGAAACTTAATATTAGGATTCTGCCAGCCTTCTTGTAGACTATAGTGACCTGTGCTTTTTCTGTTCGATGAACCTGCGATAGATTATAGTCAAAGATGGGCTAATTCATCCGCAAATTCAGTATATAATATGGTATGGATTCCATTGGGCCCTGGAGCTTTGTTCAGTTGTAACTATCACAGCTGGTTCTCAACACCACTGACACAAATATTTATTTGATTCTTCTTTTCAGTTGTACGAGGATTAAATTGGGGCAGTTCTCACGGGTTTTTCTTTGTAAAGGAACATTTCATAACAGAGTTAAGCATTTCAGCTTTTCCTTTGCTACTCTCAGTTTCAGTTCCTATCTCATTCGCTACTGACTGGACGCTAACTTTGGTGCCTCTAACAGCCTTTACATACCAACAAAATTTCTTTCAGATATAGGAAAATATCTTTTGATAATATTCTGCTTCGGTAGTCACTGAAAGCTTCATGCATTCCTCTTTTGACATTCAGCATATCTTTGTCTATAGTCCTAGACTTTGATTTACGCCTACTATGCTGTAATCTCTGTGTCTTTATTAGTTTCTTTACAGTGATTGTACACCATGGAGGGCACCTCCCATTACTAACTGTTATATTGGTACATATCACACCATTGAATGCTGAACCATTCTTTTAATCTTGAGCCACAGTTCTCCTACGTGCTCCTGCCATCCACTGAAAGTTTTAATGTTACTTATTGATTTTTTATGTAGTTCACAAAACACGCATATATTAATGCTTGTTCTAGTAGTCCTTTGTATTTTGGTGATTGTTGTTGCCACAATCGCGTCATGGTCACTGATACCAGTTTCGATGCGAACATCGTCTGCGAGGTCAGGTCTATTTAATTGCTATTAGATCCAATATATTTCCATCACGAGTGCAGTTCCTAACTATTGTAACGTCCCCTTCGAAAAATTACAAAACGACTGTGCTGGGAAACGTCTATGTTATTTGATTTTCAAACAGCTCAGCAAAACTGAACAAACTAAGACATTTCTCTCTTTGCTTATTCTGATCAGCACTAAACTGACACACAATATTTTTAGCGCAACGCAATCTGACTTTTAATAATCCCCACAAAAGAATGGCCCTGACTAACAACAACCTATACCTTTCATAAATCACTTACCTCACAAAAATTTTCGTTATTCGAACTACTGCCATACAGCGAGCGCCAATATTGTCAGCTAAATAAAAGAATCTAACTACTGAAGGCACTAACTACTGACAGGCACTAACTACTGATAGGCGCCAACTACAGTTAGCAAATGAGAACAAACAATGTATTTCTCCCTCTCCACATCCACCACTCCTGGCTGTTCACCACCAACTGAGCAACGCTACGTGCTGTTCCCATCCAACTGCCCAACACTACAATAGCGAATATTCCAACAATGACAACCAGCCACAGGCACTTCACAACACCGTCAGTGATTTTCATACGGAGTGCTACGTGGTGTTGCCAACATAGAAACTTAAACAGCCAACTGACATAGACCTCATGCTCCCCACAAAAATTTTTAGAAATTGTTTTGGCAGTGCAAAACACTGATTTGAAATTTTTTTCATAGTGACAATAACAAAGATTTCAAATGCACACACTTATTGGTACCCTGTTGGTCAAATGCAAAAAATTTTCTCATGAAGACAGTCCTAATCACGCATCAAAGCAGTAAAAGAAAATTCAAACTGAAGTGGTGGATTTCCATGCAGTCTCGAAGAAGTAATGTTGTCCTTTCAATGGAAAGACAGTGCTGACTCTTGACATGCAGACAGGTAATGGGTCACAACAGAGCAACCCACAGCAGAGTCAGTCGAAGTTTTGAAGGATATTGGTAGGTAGGTAATCAGAGAGCAGACCCACTGTAGTTGGTAGAGATTATGGTATTGGTGGGCTACCAAAGGTGCATATCCACTGCAGTCCTTGGGTAGAGATGGCTAGCAGCCTTTCGTTGCCACTGTGTGCGTGCAATCACTATTGAAGAGTCTGGCCGATAACGTAGCAAGTCGATCAACTACCACTTGTGCACTCAACAAACTTTTGGGAATGTCCTTAGAACCAGCAGTTCTGTTAACCAGTCCCTTGCTAAAATATCAACACATGTGCAAACACTAACAGTATACTGTGCATATAATATGAGTAACAGAAATGTGTGCACTGAAATGAATCCCTCTAAGTTACTTAACTTGATGAACTGGAATCAACACCAATTTTATGACATGAGAATACAACTACAAAGGTACGGGAAATATCATTAAAAACATAATAATACAGAAATAATTTGCAGTAATACAGGCTTTACAAAAGAATAGAAATAAATATGTACATCAGTGTTACAAGAATTCTGACATAAGTAAATAAATTACAAAATGAGAAAGGCTTTCGAAACATTAACTTCACACATGAGCATTAAAACAGAACAGAATAAATAATGTCCAAACATCTTTACAAAGTAAATAGCATATTGTTAATGCAGATTATATTTGAGGATAGCAGTATTCCTCACCATAGTGAATGTAGCTTAGTAATAGATAAATTCTACAACATAACGCTTATCAGATAAACTCATAAAGACAGGAAGAACACAAATACACAAGGGTACACAAACACATAGCGAAATAACACAAAAAGAAAGAACAGGATATGTTTTCAGTGTAATATTTGGTACTACAGTCCAACCCAAAACTTCATTCTATAGGTCATTCCTCTTATTTCAACAGTTTCTGCCACAAAAAAATCCTATCCTCATATGCTTTCTGTATTTATATATTCACATATTTCTTACCTCTTTATTTACTTTCCATTACCTTACCTCATCATTTGTTTCCAAGAAAATTTCACCTAAACTGTTGTCCCTAAACCCAAATTTTTTGTTCATATCCTCTTTCCAAATAATTATTCTTCATTGTACACAACTTTTTGGCCAAATCTTTTTCTTTACCTTGTCAATGCATATCTTTCAATTCATCACAACTCGTTCTCTTATATAACCTACCCCCTCTTAAGCTAACTTAACTCAATTGAGCTCAGATATGTATATACTTGAGAATGAGGCAATGCAGCAGCAATTAACACAAACAGCAACGACAAAAAAATGCAAATTGGCGAAGCAAGTAGCAGTATATCTCATTTAGCGAGAAAATGCAAATTTACCACTACTATGAGCCAATGTGCATCAACAATAAAAATAAATCAGTAGTAAAACTGGCTTAATACAATGTAAAATTCAGCAGGACTATGCCTGGCAAATGCAATAACTTATACCTAAACATGATAAAGGTCAAGCAGAAAACATATTATAGTAAAGATAGGAAATGTCTAATACCTACATCAGATCTTAACACTAGAGTGATGCTCCACAATAACTTATTCTACCAAACAAGTTACCAAATCATTGAAAAAAATTATGTATGCAATTCCTGTGAAGTAAGAAAGTATATCATAAAATTATTATTTAATGCATATGTAGAAAGAAAACATTTCTGTTAGTACACCTACTAAATTTTAAGTTAACCAATGCTGCAGCACAGCTAGAAACTAGATGTTCAATAAAATGAGCAAATATATACATAAAGCAAGGCATGAAATGTCATTCACTAGCCGTATGGTATTTCAGTAAATATCAGCAATTGCGAGCTCCAGAGGGTAATTATATGTCTTCAAGTATGAGTGTGCCGTATTTGCGATGCTTTCTACAGAGAACTGTGAACACCGTGGTTAAGGGCCTCTTTTCTTCTCCACATGTGCCCCTGAAAGGCCCACACTAATGGCTTTTCTTCCAGGCAACTGTGGCACAGCTGGGTGCCCACAGTGCATTATGTCAAGGTCATTTGCCTTCTTTATCGAAATATTTACATCAGTTTCTGCTACAGTTTGATACAAATAAAATTTCACATTTCGAGAAATTACAGTAGAAATGTGTAGAAACGAAATCTCATGAATAGCAGTGTTGTGATACATCCACACATGTACACACACATTTCATAACTCTTAAAGTACGGTTCTTGAGTTTCAACATCCTTTTTCACAAACCAGTGTCCCGAACCTCTTCTCATTATTCATATAAATATAAACATACAATCACATTTCTCATATAGCATCATCTTATTGATCATAAACGTATCTCAACAGCATAATACGCATTGTCGTCACAATAATAGCATCATAACACCTCAGTCAAATCTCAAAAACGTCATAGATTTCTGTGATAATTTCAAAACCTAAAAAAAATTCTGTGTCATCTACCTCAAACACACTTAAAAAAAATCATGATTCCATAGCAAATACATCATTCAAAGCTCTCATAGTAACACAATGGTTCCAAAAAAATATGAACAGTTCACAAAGAACAGACAAAATACAATTTCATTCGTATTAATTAATTATACCATGTAATTACATAAATATATGTAACAGAATGTAGTAAAAAATGTTTGTTTCACTCAGTTAAATGAACAGATAGCTGTGTAAATCTGTGTTAGAGAAATATGGTACTGATGTGTGAAGTTGTATAAGCAAATAACATATTAACTAGGGATCCTAGCGCTTACCACACGCTTAGTACACTAAGTAGGAGTGTACCCCCTGAGGATAAATGTAATTATACCCTCAGATGTTACAGATTACAGCAATAGAATGAAATGTATCACCGAAAACCTTCTTTGTATCTTTGTAATTCAAATATATTAAAAGTTAATGTTAAAGTACAAAAATTAATCACTCAAATGCATGTCTTTTAGCGCTAAACTGTGCGTCTTGCTGTGAGATAATTTCTGTCATTACTTGACGGTAAACATGTGCCAAATATCGTAGTTATCGTTCTTTGTAAGCATAGTTCTGCAGAAGTCAATGTACTTACCTAATGATAAACAAAACTGAAATGCTTTGAGTATAGATACCGTAGTTATTTCATACATTACCATTACCAAAGGAGTACTGTACTGTAACGTATTGTTGTGTAACGAAAAATACCTGTCACATTGTAGCTATACCACAAAACGTACTACTAAAACATGTTTTACTTTCCAGGATAATACAGAAAATCTGGGCAGATATAAAACAGTTACAGCCCAAAAGCAACAATGTAAATTGTGTCACTCAGTAGTAGTGTAGTGATATAATCATGCAGCTGTCAAGTAAACCAAATACTAAGTCATCTGTAATCTCACAGAAAGCACTTTAAATCCATAATGTCTTTTCAAGTAAACCAAAATGTTGCATCAAAATCTCATTAGCAGGATATGTTCCAAATATGTAAGCCTTATATCGTTATGTAATCATGCAAGAATGTACACAGAATAATACTGTGTCATCTGTTCACTATAAAAATGCATTTGTTTAAAGTCTAAATAAGTTTCCTAGTTTCTTGCCTGGATAGTTGACTACTAAGCATACACTCCTGTAAATGGAACAAAGAACACATTGACACCGGTGTGTCAGACCCACCATACTTGCTCCGGACACTGCGAGAGGGCTGTACAAACAATGATCACACGCACGCCACAGCGGACACACCAGGAACCGCGGTGTTGGCCGTCGAATGGCGCTAGCTGCGCAGCATTTGTGCACCGCCGCCGTCAGTATCAGCCAGTTTGCCGTGGCATACGGAGCTCCAACGCAGTCTTTAACACTGGTAGCATGCCGCGACAGTGTGGACGTGAACCGTACGTGCAGTTGACGGACTTTGAGCGAGGGCGTATAGTGGGCATGCCGGAGGCCGGGTGGACGTACAGCCGAATTGCTCAACACGTGGGGCGTGAGGTCTCCACAGTGCATCAATGTTGTCGCCAGTGGTCGGCGGAAGGTGCACGTGCCCGTCGACCTGGGACCGGACCGCAGCGACGCACAGATGCACGCCAAGACCGTAGGATCCTACGCAGTGCCGTAAGGGACCGCACCGCCACTTCCCAGCAAATTAGGGACACTGTTGCTCCTGGGATATCGGCGAGGACCATTCGCAACCGTCTACATGAAGCTGGGCTACGGTCCCACACACCGTTAGGCCGTCTATCGCTCACGCCCCAACATCGTGCAGCCCGCCTCCAGTGGTGTCGCGACAGGCGTGAATGGAGGGACGAATGGAGACGTGTTGTCTTCAGCGATGAGAGTCGCTTCTGCCTTGGTGCCAATGATGGTCGTATGCGTGTTTGGCGCCGTGCAGGTGAGCGCCACAATCAGGACTGCATACGACTGAGGCACACAGGGCCAACATCCGGCATCATGGTGTGGGGAGCGATCTCCTACACTGGCCGTACACCTCTGGTGATCGTCGAGGGGACACTGAATAGTGCACGGTACATCCAAACCGTCATCGAACCCATCGTTCTACCATTCCTAGACTGGCAAGGGAATTTGCTGTTCCAACAGGACAATGCACGTCCGCATGTATCCCGTGCCACCCAACGTGCTCTAGAAGGTGTAAGTCAACTACCCTGGCCAGCAAGATCTCCGGATCTGTCCCCCATTGAGCATGTTTGGGACTGGATGAAGCGTCGTCTCACGCGGTCTGCACGTCCAGCACGAACGCTGGTCCAACTGAGGCGCCAGGTGGAAATGGCATGGCAAGCCGTTCCACAGGACTACATCCAGCATCTCTACGATCGTCTCCATGGGAGAATAGCAGCCTGCATTGCTGGAAAAGGTGGATATACACTGTACTAGTGCCGACATTGTGCATGTTCTGTTGCCTGTGTCTATGTGCCTGTGGTTCTGTCAGTGTGATCATGTGATGTATCTGACCCCAGGAATGTGTCAATAAAATTTCCCCTTCCTGGGACAATGAATTCACGGTGTTCTTATTCCAATTTCCAGGAGTGCAGTTGCATGTTAACAGTTTCTAAATGTGGGAAAGTGCACCAGTAACGTGAAGTGAATTTTTTTTTGGCAAAGACTAAGTTAAAAAGCACATTATCTTTCAATATAGGGCTTTACATGTGAAATGTGGTGTAAACCTTTCCTCTTCTAGTACACAATTGTCTGTGGTATACATCAGATTCTGTAAGGTCCATTGTAAATCAGAAAGGCTTTATGACTCAAGTGTTTCTTCTTACGCGACAATGGACGAGCTTTAATGAGAACTTTCTGACCAATATATAGTTTCTTTGCATTTGCGTTACAGTGTACTTTTCTCCTTTTTCTGCATCAGAATTTATGTTTTTAATAGCCAAACCAATTATGTCTTTGTGTCGAAGTTTACGTATATTTGCAACTGGTACAAGCTCTCTGATTCTGTTTGGTGTTTCTTCATTCTTCAGTACAAGAACAGGTGGCAAAGCAGTGGAATCATAAGGCATTAAATTGAGCACAGTTTGAAATAGGTGTAAATATCTGTTGCAATACTGATGCTTTCTGCGACAATAAAGTCTGCAAAGCTTATTGATTTCTTTCGTAATTCGTTCAGACGGGTTACAGTGTGGTGAGTACAATGAAATAAAAACAGGTTTGACTTTACGATTGCGAAGCATGCATGACGAAACAGCAGATCAGAATTAAGGTCCATTATCTGAAATGATATTACTAACGTGTACAACTTCACGTAAGAAATTTTTAACAAAGGCGATGGATAGAGACCGTACAGTGGCTTTATGTAACGGTGTGAAAGAAAAAAAAAATTTGAAGTAAGTTCAACAGCGACTAAAACGTACAAAAATCCATTCGATGTTCTGACAAGAGGTCCCAAGAGATCAACAGCAGCAAATTCTTTTAATTTAAAAGGAATGATAGGAAGCAATGGAGCATGATTTGAGATAGTAGATGGTTTAGCTTTTTAATGAAGTTTACAAATAGAGAAGACTCTTCGAATTCTCTTTTCCCTATTGTTAAAGTAACAAGTCGTTTGAAGAAAATGATCACATTTTCGTGGACCAAAATGTGGTTAGCTGAAATAAATGTACCAAAGAGCTTATTAACAAAATCGTCAGGGGTCTTGTCATCAACAGTGCACTGTTTGAAGAGTATGATGTTACTAACCAGATAATAATGCCGAATCTGCATGTTTGTTCTTTCATCCCTTTTACTTTTGATGTCTTTCCAAATAGTATCCTTATCTTGTTCATAAGCAATGTCTTTTAAAGATGTAGTGATGATTTTTCAAAGGCTACTTACTGAATGTAAAGAGTACTGAATTTGTTTTCGAGGTTAGCTTCTGTGTTGCTTTTCTCAAGCCC
Source organism: Schistocerca gregaria (assembly GCF_023897955.1). Lineage (NCBI taxonomy): Eukaryota > Metazoa > Arthropoda > Insecta > Orthoptera > Acrididae > Schistocerca > Schistocerca gregaria. The sequence continues at coordinate 460,338,480 of NC_064923.1, forward strand.
AGCCGGTGTACGTGACAGTGTGTTCGCAACAATGTTCTTCTTGACTAGAATATAGACTATTGTGAAGTGGAATTCTTGCAGAAACAATGCCCAACGTTTTAACCTGTCGTGATTTAGTTTTTAAGACCTACTAAATTGTAATGCACGATGATCACTGTATACTTTTACATATTTACCAGAAAGAAAGAAACGGAATTTTTTAAATGCCTAAACGCTAGGTCAAGCTTCACTTCAGTATGGTTCAAAAAATAGTTCAAATGGCTCTGACCACTATGGGACTTAACATCTCAGGTCATCAGTCCCCTAGAACTTAGAACTACTTAAACCTAGCTAACATAAGGACATCACACACATCCATGCCAGATGCAGGATTCGAACATGCGACCGTAGCGGTCGCGCGGTTCCAGACTGAAGCTCCTAGAACCGCTGGGCCACCAGCGGCCGGCTTCTAATTCAGTAACGGAAATTTTTTTTCAGGTTTTGTTAGCACTCGGCTGGCAAAAGCAATGGTTTTATGAACAGTAGTGTCATTTCCTATGGCTTCTTGAAATAAATGGGCACCAAGACCGACTTCAGAAGAATCTGTGCTAAGGCAGAAATCTTGTGATAGATCTGGATGAACTAGTATTGGTGCGTTAAGTAGCGATTCTTTCAAAGAATTGAGTTCCAACTGTGCCTGTTCGTCTCAGTTGCAAATAGTATTTTTTCCAGTGAGAGAACATAGTTTTGGTGTAACCAGAATTAGCATATTCAGAAAACAACGGTAAAAATTTACGAGACCTAGATAACTGCGGACTTGTTTTTTTGTGGATGGAACTGGAATGGTTCTGATTGCTTCTAACTTTTCAGGATACGGCTCAATGCCTTCAGAAAAAATAATGTGTCCCAAAAATTTCACCTTTGACCTACCGAATTCAGACTTTTCCAAGTTAACTGTATTTCCAGATACTACGAAATTACATAATGTACTGTTGAGGATGCGATTATGTTGTTTCCATAAGGCTTCTGCTATTAGAATATCGTCTACATATAAGGTGATCTGACGTTTTAAGAACTCAGGTAATATGGAATTTAGCCCACGAATGAATGCTGCCGATGAAATGTTCAAACCAAAAGAAGTTACAGAAATTTATAACAAACGACGAAACAAAGAAAAGCTGTGTATTTTCTACATTCTGGATGAAGTTCAATCTGATAAAAGCTGGATCTGAGATCAACAGAAGACAACACTTTTACACCATTAAAGTTTTAAAGAAGTTCTTCCAACGTCTGCGGCCTGTCTGTTTCAGGAATGATGATAGTATTGATTTGTTTCGAATCTAAGTCGAGCATGATCGAACCATTTTTCTTCTCAACAACATGAAATGAATTGTTGTATGAGCTTACTGCACGCTCAATAATGCCCTCGTCAAGCACAGATTGTATTTCTGTTCTAGCACTGTCCATATAATGTGCCAGAATTACGTATGGTCTAACGCAAAATTTATTATGCTCACGAACATGAAATTGGCATTGAAATCCCTTGATTGTTCCTGTTTTGTGTTGTTTGAATTTTATTCTGAATTCACTCATTAGTTTGAAATACATCGTCGATGTCGTCCTCGTCAATACTTGCAGAGTGATTGTTAGTGTCAAGTTCCGTCAAAAGTTCCTAACTGTTGTCTAACAAGAGGTAAAGCCGATTAATTTCCTTGTCATGGTTTGAGAGCCAATCTTCAAATTTGAAAGCTATTGACTTACCTTCTTTCTCTAAACTTATTTCAGCATCGTGAAAGTTTAAGATTGCTTTGTATTCATTCAAAAAGTCTACTCTCAATATAATTTCTGTCGACAATAATGGAACAAGAAAGTTCATAGTGAATCTGTGGCTTTGACAAAAGAATTCTAAATTAGTTTGTTAGTGTACATCTACACTTTTTCCAAAAATTTCGCCTTGTAATTTAATCTTACGTAAAGGAGGTGTGGGGCAATCGTTCGATTTGTTGCATTTGCTAAAAACTGTTTCACTAATTACTGAAATGGGACTCCCAGAGTCAAGTACTGCCGTAAATTTTACGTCATTTACTGTGATGTGAATTACAGGATATGCAATGTTGTTGTGTTTTACGTCGTGTTCCTAGAATAAGATGTTCCTAATGTCTTCCATTTTTACGTAATTACTAGCCACGGCAGCTGTATCGTCAGCTTCTTAACCCTCTAAGAGTGAATTTTTATTAGTTACATACAAAATATAAAAATAATTTTATTAATTCACTTATAAGTTGCAGTTTACATTTTATAACATTTATTACAACCAATTTCTCCAATTAAAACATACTCATTATTCACAATATTATGTAAATAGACAATATTTTGACATAAAGTTATTATTCATTGTTCACATAAAATTGCATTTTTCTTAGTTTTCAACGTGTGACAAACAAGAAGCATAATGAACGCCACTATGTTCCTTACAAATGTTAGTTTTACACTTAGTGCATGCCATAGCACTTTTCCTGTGTTTATTATATGGACAATAATTGCATCTTCTTCTTTTCCCTGAAACAGGCAGTTGGTTCGGCAATATGACATCCTTTTGAACACCACATCTTTGCATGGCATCAACGATTTTCTTTGGAAGATTAGGGATCTGAATACGAAGTTCCATTAGTGGTCTTACCATTTCCTCTGCTAAATCTCTTACGAAGAAACGCCATTTATCACTTCTAAAACTATGGTATGTCAGATGTTGGGCAGAAAATAAAATTTCACTGTTCATTGCTGCGACCTCCATCATATTCATCCATAATGCAAATGGCCATCTTCTTGTTTGTCTCTTGCAAGTGTAATAACAAATTTTCTGGTTGATTTGATCTACTCCACCCTTCATACAGTTATAGAACAATATTATATCTGGTTTCTTTTTTCCATGAGTTTCATCAATGTTTCTGTCATGATGCATTGTGCTAATGAGAACTGCCGCCTTTTTCTTTTAGGGAACATAAATCACCATAGTAATGTCACCTCCAAATGCAAACAAAGAGAAATGAATCGCTCTTGAGGCAGATGGTTTCATCTCATTAGGAATTTCTGGTTTATTTTGTTTCATTGTTCCCACCACTGTAATTTGCTTCTGAAGCACCTCTTCTGCCAGATGCACACTAGTAAAGAGGTTGTCAATAGTAATATTTTTTGATGATTCTTCAATGCTTTTAGCAAAATCTTTCACCACATTCAATCCAAGATTTTTCTGAATAGGTTCATGGAGCTTCCTTCCCGTGTAAACAATTCCATCTAAAGCACATGCAGATGTTGTTGTTGTTGTTGTCTTCAGTCCTGAGACTGGTTTGATGCAGCTCTCCATGCTACTCTATCCTGTGCAAGCTGCTTCATCTCCCAGTACCTACTGCAACCTACATCCTTCTGAATCTGCTTAGTGTACTCATCTCTCGGTCTCCCTCTACGATTTTTACGCTCCACGCTGCCCTCCAATGCTAAATTTGTGATCCCTTGATGCCTCAAAACATGTCCTACCAACCGATCCCTTCTTCTAGTCAAGTTGTGCCACAAACTTCTCTTCTCCCCAACCCTATTCAATACCTCCTCATTAGTTACATGATCTATCCACCTTATCTTCAGCATTCTTCTGTAACACCACATTTCGAAAGCTTCTATTCTCTTCTTGTCCAAACTAGTTATCGTCCATGTTTCACTTCCATACATGGCTACACTCCAAACAAATACTTTCAGAAACGACTTTTTGATACATAAATCTATATTCGATGTTAACAAATTTCTCTTCTTCAGAAACGCTTTCCTTGCCATTGCCAGTCTACATTTTATATCCTCTCTACTTCGACCATCATCAGTTATTTTACTTCCTAAATAGCAAAACTCCTTTACTACTTTAAGTGTCTCATTTCGTAATCTAATTCCCTCAGCATCACCCGATTTAATTTGACTACATTCCATTATCCTCGTTTTGCTTTTGTTGTGGTTCATCTTATATCCTCCTTTCAAGACACTGTCCATTCCGTTCAACTGCTCTTCCAAGTCCTTTGCCGTCTCTGACAGAATTACAATGTCATCGGCGAACCTCAAAGTTTTTACTTCGTCTCCATGAATTTTAATACCTACTCCAAATTTTTCTTTTGTTTCCTTTACTGCTTGCTCAATATACAGATTGAATAACATCGGGGAGAGGCTACAACCCTGTCTCACTCCTTTCCCAACCACTGCTTCCCTTTCATGCCCCTCGACTCTTATTACTGCCATCTGGTTTCTGTACAAATTGTATATAGCCTTTCGCTCCCTGTATTTTACCCCTGCCACCTTTAGAATTTGAAAGAGAGTATTCCAGTCAACATTGTCAAAAGCTTTCTCTAAGTCTACAAATGCTAGAAACGTAGGTTTGCCTTTTCTTAATCTTTCTTCTAAGATAAGTCGTAAGGTCAGTATTGCCTAACGTGTTCCAACATTTCTACGGACTCCAAACTGATCCTCCCCGAGGTCTGCCAGTTTTTCCATTCGTCTGTAAAGAATTCGCGTTAGTATTTTGCAGCCGTGGCTTATTAAACTGATAGTTCGGTAATTTTCACATCTGTAAGCACCTGCTTTCTTTGGGATTGGAATTATTATATTCTTCTTGAAGTCTGAGGGTATTTCGCCTGTCTCATACATCTTGCTCACCAGCTGGTAGAGTTTTGTCATGACTGGCTCTCCCACGGCCGTCAGTAGTTCTAATGGAATGTTGTCTACTCCGGGGGCCTTGTTTCGACTCAGGTCTTTCAGTGCTCTGTCAAACTCTTCACGCAGTATCGTATCTCCCATTTCGTCTTCATCTACATCCTCTTCTATTTCCATAATATTGTCCTCAAGTACATCGCCCTTGTATAAACCTTCTATATACCCGTTCCACCTTTCTGCCTTCCCTTCTTTGCTTAGAACTGGGCTGCCATCTGAGCTCTTTTGTTATTCATACACGTGGTTCTCTTCTCTCCAAAGAGCTCTTTAATTTTCCTGTAGGCAGTATCTATCTTACCCCTAGTGAGATAAGCTTCTACATCCTTACATTTGTCCTCTAGCCATCCCTGTTTAGCCATTTTGCACTTCCTGTCGATCTCATTTTTGAGACGTTTGTATTCCTTTTTGCCTGCTTCATTTACTGCATTTTTATATTTTCTCCTTTCATCAATTAAATTCAATATTTCTTCTGTTACCCAAGGATTTCTAGCAGCCCTCGTCTTTGTACCTACTTTATCCTCTGCTGCCTTCACTACTACATCCCTCAGAGCTACCCATTCTTTTTCTACTGTATTTCTTTCCCCTATTCCTGTCAATTGTTCCCTTATGCTCTCTATGAAACTCTGTACAACCTCTGGTTCTTTCAGTTTATCCATGTCCCATCTCCTTAATTTCCCACATTTTTGCAGTTTCTTCAGTTTTAATCTACAGGTCATAACCAATAGATTGTGGTCAGAGTCCACATCTGCCCCTGGAAATGTCTTACAAGTTAAAACCTGGTTCCTAAATCTCTGTCTTACCATTATATAATCTATCTGATACCTTTTAGTATCTCCAGGATTCTTCCATGTATACAACCTTCTTTTATGATTCTTGAACCAAGTGTTAGCTATGATTAAGTTATGCTCTGTGCAAAATTCTACCAGACAGCTTCTTCTTTCATTTCTTAGCCCCAATCCATATTCACCTACTATGTTTCCTTCTCTCCCTTTTCCTACACTCGAATTCCAGTCACCCATTACTGTTAAATTTTCGGCTCCCTTCATTATCTGAATAATTTCTTTTATTTCATCGTACATTTCTTCAATTTCTTCATCATCTGCAGAGCTAGTTGGCATATAAACTTGTACTACTGTAGTAGGTGTGGGCTTCGTATCTATCTTGGCCACAATAATGCGTTCACTATGCTGTTTGTAGTAGCTTACCCGCATTCCTATTTTCCTATTCATTATTAAACCTACTCCTGCATTACCCCTATTTGATTTTGTGTTTATAACCCTGTATTCACCTGACCAGAAGTCTTGTTCCTCCTGCCACCGAACTTCACTAATTCCCACTATATCTAACTTTAACGTATCCATTTCCCTTTTTAAATTTTCTAACCTACCTGCCCGATTAAGGGATCTGACATTCCACGCTCCGATCCGTAGAACGCCAGTTTTCTTTCTCCTGATAACGACCTCCTCCTGAGTAGTCCCCGCCCGGAGATCCGAATGTGGGACTATTTTACCTCCGGAATATTTTACCCAAGAGGATGCCATCATCATTTAATCATACAGTAAAGCTGCATGTCCTCGGGAAAAATTACGGCAGTAGTTTCCCCTTGCTTTCAGCCGTTCGCAGTACCAGCACAGCAAGGCCGTTTTGGTTAACGTTGCAAGGCCAGATCAGTCAATCATCCAGACTGTTGCCCCTGCAACTACTGAAAAGGCTGCTGCCCCTCTTCAGGAACCACACGTTTGTCTGGCCTCTCAACAGATACCCCTCCGTTGTGGTTGCACCTACGGTACGGCCATCTGTATCGCTGAGGCACGCAAGCCTCCCCACTAACGGCAAGGTCCATGGTTCATGGGGGGAGGCATGCAGATGTAGCATCACATAACCAAAATATTTTTATGCCATACTTGGCTGGTTTAGAGGGCATATACTGGGTGAAGCTGCGTCTTCCATGGAACGGGACTAGCTGTTCGTCAACTGTGAGCGAATCATTGGGAATCATTCTATTTCTACACTTGTCAAAAAATAGTTCCCATACATAGCGAACAGCTGCAAGTTTGTCATCTGGAGATCGAGCTTCACAGGTACGCCTGTCATCAAATCTAATCATTCTCCTCATCTCCTCCATTTTATTTACTGACATGGTGCCCTTATATGTAGGATTTGCCTTTTCATCCAAGAATATTTCTCTAATATGGACATCCCAACTCTTCTCAACACCAGTAAGCAGTAAAAGACCAAGAAAACCCTCCATATCAGCAAGCGAAACGTCTTTCCACGTTTTACCACATAAAGCAGCCGCTCTTCTGCCTTCAATATTTGTGCAGTTCATGATTTCCTCTAGTATTTCCTTGGAGATGAAATAGTCCCAAGCATCCTTAGGTTTACAGGTTTTCAAACCATGGGCTGGACCAGGTGCCTTCTTTACGATATTATTGACAGGCGTACGAAAAGTTGCAGATGGATCTAATTTCCAAATCGTTCAATTCCGACTAATGTATGTGTGGTCTTTCATACCTTTTTGTTGTGTTTCTTCATTTTCAGACTCTGAGGAAGTAGTATTATCGGAAGGACTGTCCTCTGCCTCAATATTCACATCTGAAGGTTCATTGTCTGATTCTTCACTACTTGCATCTTCAAAAATATTTCCTTCCTCGCAAGAATCATTTTCTTCAAACCAATGAGTCACGACACTTTCTAAATTAGCTGCATTGGCACATACTGACTCTCTTGCTTTGCGTGTCAAAGCCATAGCAAAAGGCGTGTCTCTCGAACAACAGCTTGTGCAGCACTGAACTAGTCATACTCATAACAATATGGGCCTTGCAGCAACAAACAAACTACCGTAACAATGAGGCTGACAAGAGCACCACAGAATAACAATACTATGCAATAATAAAACATTTGAGAGGAAAAAGGTCAATAATACACCGACATTGCGAGTATGTGAAATTAGTGTGTGTTATTTTTTGGTTGTACTATTACTACTACAGCTACTGCTGCTGTTGGCACTCCTGTTGCTGGAAATACCACTACAGTTATTGTCGAATTAATAATTGCTCCCAAACAAATGTTGAAGGCAATATAGGCTAAAGAACATTTATAAATGTGTGAGGGCTTGTGAAGCCCTGCTTATGCATTCACGGTGTATGGGTAAACATATTGAATTATACGAAAAACTTTAAAAGGTATCTCGTTCAGACTGGATAGGAGGAATGTCACAGTGCTAGTGAAAGAGTACTGGGAAGCAGTTTGAAATCAAACAAAAAATTACAGATTTTTTTTAAAAAAATGAAGACATATAAGGGCCTCGGAGGCCCTGTATATGCATCCTAGGGTTAAGCAAATGCGGATGACTTCTGGGCGGCTGTATGGGTTTGAATGGTGCTGATTCTTGTGCAATATGTTTTCAAAATATTTGACAGGACAGGAGAATCCAGATTGTTCAAAGCGTTTCATCCTTATGATGCTATGTTTTACTCGGACTTGAGTAGCTTCAGACCAGTATGCTGAGACAATGGCAAATGGCTGATCGCATTCTTACAGCTAGTTCATTCTCTAAGTAGCTACATATAAATTGTAATCTGTGCTCTAATGAACAGTTGGGAGGGAAACAATGGGAGAATTGAAGCCATGATTGTGGTGAATGTCGTTGCCAGAATTCTTAAACGTTTTGAATTTACGTGTAGTAATGAACAGCTTATAGTCAAAGTCATCGTGTCGGCGAGTCGCAAATCGGTCATTGTTACGTCGTGGTGGCGGTTCTACCTCAGTATTCGGTGCACCATGCCAATTTCTTTCATAATTTCCGAAATGCCCTGTGTTATTATTTTGTGGCTTTTCAGTATTTCTAAGTCCCTCTTCCCGTGTTGGAGAGCGAGTCTCCGCTGAAATATGTAATTATGAAATTACTTGAGCCAACTGATCTTGTACTTCCCGGATTTCTGTTTGAACTATGTATTGATTTGATTCTGATTTTGTTTAAAATCCTTAATTTGTTCATACTCTTCTGTGTCAGTAATGGCTACCGGTCTCGTGTCATTCTGATCACCATCTACCTTTGTAGATAAGTTAGTGCACTGATCCGAAAGTTCAGCTACTATCTCCAATAATGAACTGATTTCCTCCATGTGTTTTTCTGAACCACGTTTTAGAGCATCTACTGTGTCCTTTAAGTTTTCCTGAGCTTTTGCAAGTTGCGTAACCGAATCTGTAGATGCAACTGAGTCAATTTTATTTGCAAGGTGTCGTGATTTTCATGAACAATAGTTTGCAGTTCTTTTATAGCTACTTCGTGATTCTGTAATGTATTTTTTTTGGCGTGAAAAAATAGGTTGAAAATGTTCAAAAGTTTGTGTTATTACGTATTTACAGATTTTTTGACGTTTAGATTAAATTTTAAGTAACTCCGCAGTTAAACCTACACGCGTTTTTTCAAGCGTTTGTTCCATTAGGTCTAACTTTTGAAGCTGTTGCTATGTTTGTCTCTGATTTTATTTCATTTGTTGCATTAATTTCAGTAATAATGTATTAGTGTCCGGAATCTGTTCCTCTATGCTTTACGGTAGTACATTTGCACCGGCAACATTCGCTTTTTGAAAAGCAGAAAATGTGTCTTGACTTAACTGAGAAAATGGTGAGGACGCAAAGCCTGAGTCTACGGTATTTGCAAGATGGTGTCCTGTCATTTCGAATTCCTGGGGCGAGCTGTTGCTGACCAGTCGATCTACAGTACTAGCCTGTTCACTAATTGTTTCACTGTCTACACCATTATTTGCCGTCTGGTCCACTTACCAATGCACAATTCCCAAATTACTACTTTGAATGTCTGTTAATTCATTACACGCTGGTGCTGATAAGCTACGCTCGTCGTCACTATCGTTTCTCAATTTACTTTGAAGCCTATTATTACGTTTTTCACACGCCATAATTGTCACGTATTTCCCACGATAACAAGAAAAGCACAATTTGAAGAGCAAAGATAAGAAAACACATTAACATGGCACTGAAAATAATATCTAATTAATTACAAGCACAGCTGCGAAATACTTGGTGCAAATCTACATACATGTCACAACTGTTTTACAGTACAACAATGAAAAACTGCAACCACAAAGGAAATTCTTTCTACTAGCAATAAACAATATGTTGTTGTTGTCTTCAGTCCTGAGACTGGTTTGATGCAGCTCTCCATGCTACTCTACCCTGTGCAAGCTGCTTCATCTCCCAGTACCTACTGCAACCTACATCCTTCTGAATCTGCTTAGTGTATTCATCTCTCGGTCTCCCTCTACGATTTTTACCCTTCACGCTGCCCTCCAATGCTAAATTTGTGATCCCTTGATGCCTCAAAACATGTCCTACCAACCGATCCCTTCTTCCAGTTAAGTTGTGCCACAAACTTCTCTTCTCCCCAATCCTATTCAATACCTCCTCATTAGTTACGTGATCTATCCACCTTATCTTCAGCATTCTTCTGTAACACCACATTTCGAAAGCTTCTATTCTCTTCTTGTCCAAACTAGTTATCGTCCATGTTTCACTTCCATACATGGCTACACTCCAAACAAATACTTTCAGAAACGACTTCTTCATACATAAATCTATATTCGAAGTTAACAAATTTCTCTTCTTCAGAAACGCTTTCCTTGCCATTGCCAGTCTACATTTTATATCCTCTCTACTTCGACCATCGTCAGTTATTTTACTTCCTAAATAGCAAAACTCCTTTACTACTTTAAGTGTCTCATTTCGTAATCTAATTCCCTCAGCATCACCCGATTTAATTTGACTACATTCCATTATCCTCGTTTTGCTTTTGTTGTGGTTCGCCTTATATCCTCCTTTCAAAGCACTGTCCAATCCGTTCAACTGCTCTTCCAAGTCCTTTGCTGTCTCTGACAGAATTACAATGTCATCGGTGAAACTCAAAGTTTTTACTTCTTCTCCATAAATTTTAATACCTACTCCAAATTTTTCTTTTGTTTCCTTTACTGCTTGCTCATTATACAGATTGAATAACATCGGGGAGAGGCTACAACCCTGTCTCACTCCTTTCCCAACCACTGCTTCCCTTTCATGCCCCTCGACTCTTATGACTGCAATCTGGTTTCTGTACAAATTGTATATAGCCTTTCGCTCCCTGTATTTTACCCCTGCCATCTTCAGAATTTGAAAGAGAGTATTCCAGTCAACATTGTCAAAAGCTTTCTCTAAGTCCACAAATGCTAGAAACTTAGGTTTGCCCTTCCTTAATCTAGCTTCTAAGATAAGTCGTAAGGTCAGTATTGCCTCACGTGTTCCAACATTTCTACCGAATCCAAACTGATCTTCCCCGAGGTCGGCTTCTACTAGTTTTTCCATTCGTCTGTAAAGAATTCACGTTAGTGTTTTGCAGCTGTGAGTTATTAAACTGATAGTTCCGTAATTTTGACATCTGTGAGCACCTGCTTTCTTTGGGATTGGAATTATTATATTCTTCTTGAAGTCTGAGGGTATTTCGCCTGTCTTATACATCTTGCTCACCAGCTGGTATAGTTTTGTTGTGACTGGCTCTCCCAAGGCCGTCAGTTGTTCTAATGGAATGTTGTCTACTCCGGGGGCCTTGTTTCGACACAGGTCTTTCAGTGTTCTGTCAAACGCTTCACGCAGTATCTTATCTCCCATTGCGTCTTCATCTACATCCTCTTCCATTTCCATAATATTGTCTTCAAGTACATCGCCCTTGTATAAACCTTCTATATACCCGTTCCACCTGTCTGCCTTCCCTTCTTTGCTTGGAACGGGGTTGCCATCTGAGCTCTTGATTTTCATACACGTGGTTCTCTTCTCTCCAAAGGTCTCTTTAATTTTCCTGTAGGCTGTATGTATCTTACCCCTAGTGAGATAAGCCTCTACATCCTTACATTTGTAATCTAGCCATCCATGCTTACCATTTTGTACTTCCTGTCGATCTCATTTTTGAGACGTTTGTATTCCTTTTTGCCTGCTTCATTTACTGCATTTTTATATTTTCTCCTTTCATCAATTAAATTCAATATTTCTTCTGTTACCCAAGGATTTCTAGCAGCCCTCGTCTTTGTACCTACTTTATCCTCTGCTGCCTTCACTACTACATCCCTCAAAGCTACCCATTCTTCTTCTACTGTATTTCTTTCCCCCATTCCTGTCAATTCACTTATGCTCTCCCTGAAACTGTACAACCTCTGGTTCTTTTAGTTTATCCATGGCCCATCTCCTTAAATTCCCACCTTTTTGCAGTTTCTTCAGTTTTAATCTACAGGTCATAACCAATAGATTGTGGTCAGAGTCCACATCTGCCCAGGAAATGTCTTACAATTTAAAATCTGGTTCCTAAATCTCTGTCTTACCATTATATAATCTATCTGATACCTTTTAGTATCTCCAGGATTCTTCCATGTATACAACCTTCTTTTATGATTCTTGAACCAAGTGTTAGCTATGATTAAGTTATGCTCTGTGCAAAATTCTACCAGACAGCTTCTTCTTTCATTTCTTAGCCCCAATCCATAATCACCTACTATGTTTCCTTCTCTCCCTTTTCCTACTGACGAATTCCAGTCACCCATGGCTATTAAATTTTTGTCTCCCTTCACTACCTGAATAATTTCTTTTATCTCATCATACATTTCATCAATTTCTTCATCATCTGCAGAGCTAGTTGGCATATAAACTTTTACTAGTGTAGTAGGCATGGGCTTTGTGTCTGCCTTGGCCACAATAATGCGTTCACTATGCTGTTTGTAGTAGATTACCCGCACTCCTATTTTTATTCATTATTAAACCTACTCCTGCATTACCCCTATTTGATTTTGTATTTATATCCCTGTATTCACCTGACCAAAAGTCTTGTTCCTCCTGCCACCTAACTTCACTAATTCCCACTATATCTAACTTTAACGTATCCATTTCCGTTTTTAAATTTTCTAACCTACCTGCCCGATTAAGGGATCTGACATTCCACGCTCCGATCCATAGAACACCAGTTTTCTTTGTCCTGATAACGACCTCCTCCTGAGTAGTCCCCGCCTGGGGATCCGAATTGGGGACTTTTTTAATGTTGCAAAGCCAGATCAGTCAACCATCCAGACTGTTGCCCCTGCAACTACTGAAAAGTCTGCTGCCCCTCTTCAGGAACCACATGTTTGTCTGGTCTCTCAACAGATACCCCTCCATTGTGGTTGCACCTACAGTACGGCCATCTGTATCGCTGAGGCACGCAAGCCTCCCCACCAACGGCAAGGTCCATAGTTCACGGGGGGAATAAACAATAACAACACTAAATACCGAAACTACAAGAAAAAATCAGATGTTACAGTAAGGTATCCTCGGCTAAGGGTTGAAACATGTAACGTCCCGCCGGCCGGAGTGACCGAGTGTTTCTAGGTGATATAGTCTGGAACCGCTCGACCGCTGCGGTCGCAGGTTCGAATCCTGCCTCGGGCATGGATGTTTGTGATGTCATGAGGTTAGTGAGGTTTACGTAGTTCCAAGTTCTAGGGGACTGATGGCCTCAGATGTTAAGTCCCATACTGCTCAGAGCAATTTTTTTGTAACGTCCCCATAGAAAAATTATAAATGACTGTGCTGGTAAACTTCCTCGTTATTTGATTTTCAAACAGCTGAGAAAAACTGAACGTACTCAGACGTTTCTCTCTTTACTTATTCTGCTCATCACTAAGCTGACACACAATATTTTTAGGTCAACGCAACCTGACTTTTAATAATCCCCACAAAAGAATGGCCCTGAGTAACAATAACCTACACCTTTCATGGATCACTCACAAAATCTTCGTTACTCGAATTACTGCAATACAGCGAACGTCAATACTGCCAGCTAAATAAAAGATTCTATCTACTGAAGGCACTTACTACTGATAGGCATAGTTATCAAATGAAAGATTTTGATAGAGAACAAACGATGTATTTACCTTAATAATGTTCAAAAGTCGTCATAATTCATGACCTCCATCTTTACAAATTTTCTTTTCTGGCGGACACAGTTGCAGGTCGTCCGCTTATAGCAAACTCTCAAAACTCTGGCATCTCTCTCTCCACATCCACCACTGCTGGCGGCTCACCTCCAACTGGGCAACGCTACGCGCTGTTCCCATTCAACTGCCCAACACTGCAGTAGCGAATATTCCAACAATGCCAACCAGCCACAAACTGCACACAGCTCAGTCAGTGATTTTCATACGGAGCGCTTCGTGGCTTTACCAACTTAAAAACCAAAAGAGCCTACTTACACTATCTGTTCTAGATAATTTTCAGAGAAGGCATTTCTTAATGGCTCACAGGCTGTCTTATCACGCCCATCAGTAAAGAAACTGTAATTTGCCCAATTAATTGTTGGATGATTAAAATCTCCAATGACGATAACATATGATTGGGAAACTTACGTAGATGTGAACTGAGGTTTTTTCTAAAGTTTCGTTTACATCAGGAGATTACTTTGGTGAGCGATAGAAGGATCAAATTATCATTTTACGCCCACCCCTCATACTGTGTCGTGCCCGAACAGTCTCACATGCAGCTTCAGTTTCTATGTCGGTGGAACTGAGTTTCTTGTCTATTATGACAATTACGCAACCTTCATTTCTCATTTCCCTATCCTTTCGATATAGACACAGAAGTATTCAGGCACAAAACTCTTTGACAGTCTATTATGGAAATATAATTTCTGTGTTTTTAAGTACAGTTTAAAAACCTTACTTCTAAACAACTTCTTCAATAGCATACACAAGACTTTACTTCTAAACAACTTCTTCACTAGCATACACGAATTCTTGGTTCAAATGGTTCTAAAGGCTATAAGCACTACGAGACTTAACATTTGAGGTCATCAGTCCCCTAGACTTAGAACTATTTAAGCGTAACTAATATAAGGACATCACACACCATTGCCCGAGGAAGGATTGGAACCTGCTACCGCAGCAGCAGCGCGGTTCTGGACTGAAGCGCCTAGAACCACTTGGACACAGTGCCGGAACGAATTCTTGGATAGAGATAATTAGTCATCTTTAAAGGAAAGAACCTGTAAATGGCTAGTATGCTTCCATATAATTATTCAACTTTTTTAAAGATTATGTATAAGTTTCTCCTGTTGATACGTTCCACATCAAAAAATTTGTTGTCTACTTCATGTAACTACACCTAACTACAGCAAATATATTTGCGTGTGTGTCTGTGTGCTGAGTAAGTATCACGCAGATTTTGTTGTTGTTGCTAATTTCAGTTTGGGAAAAAAATCGCGATTTTTGTTTTGTATCTTGAAAAAATATTTATTTAGGAATCACAAATTCGTTTCTATTCATGTGCTACACTCAAAAAGAAACTACACAGCTGACAAATCACTCACAGTACAATTGTATTTTGGCCCAAATATTGTTATGTCGTTAGGAAAGTACCCTGGTCTTCCACTAGCCATTGAGTTGCTCTCTAAAGATGGCCCTAATATTTTCTTTTTGCCTGGCTATAACAAGGAAACTGCCTAGACCGACATGTCGGAAACAGCTTTAATTTTTTATACAGTAAGAATACGCTGAAAGAAACATGAGCTACTAAGACACAATGTAAATAATTTTAAAAAAACGTCGAAATTCGGCAATTTCTTAGCTCACCAGGCAACTAGAGAAATGTACACCCTCTCTGTAGCCGTAGAATACAGTGGTTAGTGGCACATCTGTAAACAGATAAAACGGCACAGCCTGATCATAATTTATAAACCGACATTTTGGTTTTTGTTGATGGTTGCTCTGCCAATTGTCCACAGTTGCTATCCACCTGAATTTGCAACTCATTTAATATCCATAATAATTAGCAGTTGCTTTATCGGAACGCTGAGTGATAACAGTGGGGATAAAACTGAATTGATTTTATCTATGACTTCTTCGTAGATGCTTGATAATAGCCTCTGCCTTTGTGCATGTTCCAGGGTTTCACTGTAATGAAGGATCAATTTTACGTTTTCAACTCTGCAAAGATAAAATATGAAGAATATGGTATGCAATACAAATCACTTACTTCTCCTGAATTAGGTTAATTTCTTGAACATCCATTCCAATGACTTCGACATTTTGTTACAAACTGTGGAAACATTAGAAGAAATAGGAAATAACTTGGCAGACGATTCCGCGAATTGTGGATCGAGAGATGATTGTTGTGCTACCTGATGTCCAGGAAGAAATAGGCTTCCATGCAGACCTAAAAAATTCATGTATAATAATAGCTTTCAGTGAGAAATAAGAGGCTGTGAATTTTTTGGTTAAACAATGCAGGGAGAAAACGCTTAAATTTATGTGGTCAGCAAAGGCGGTTTCGTTTTGGAATATCTGAACGTGAATTGCATAAATGGAAGAAAAATATGTATAAACGAATTGAGCGCCAAATAGAAACTTCCAAAAGTCTGAAAGAAAAACTATTCGAAAGATTTAAAACTCCTCATGAGGGTCAGTGCAGCGTTATCGAGGGAGATCTACAAGAGTGGGTTCTGTGAATTTAAACGAGATAAACATTTCTGGCTTCTTCGAACTGGTTAAACAGATTCTGGAAACAATATGGAAAAGGAAATCAAAAAATCGCGAAGTTTATCTCAAATTAACGTACAGAAGAGTTATCATTAGTAGGTAATACTGCAGTGAAATTCTTAGCTGCCGTGAAGACAAAGCTTCTTGTTATCCTCTAAAAACTGCGTATAAAGTCAATCAGTCAAGTTTCGTGCAAACCACACTATCATTTTGAGCGAAAAAATACAAGGGTCACTTTTGCTGTCGATGACACATTCCTTTATCCCGATACCAATGGTAAGTTATTAGTGGATTAATGTTTCCGCAGTTTTATGTCTGTCTTCAGGCCCACGAAGGCAAATTAGGATCAAATATTTTAAAAAATTAGACTGTTTACTTGAAAGAATCTAGTATTCGACACAGCAAAACCTAGAGATTTTGAAGAGAATAATTTTCAGTCTCATGTTTGAAACATATTGTTATTATTTTCAGAAAATAGTTCACTGGTTTTGTTGGACTCTTGGCCCGGACAGAACATCTCTGCCTTTTGCGGGGGGACGAAAACATTTAATATAATTTGGTTTACAGCAGGAACTAACAGTGTGGCTCAACCTCTCAATGAAAAAAAATCAGCATTGCAAAAAGCATTTTTCAGGAAATTATAAGACAATATAATTTCCGATTGCTCTTTGCCATTTCAGACTTATCAGTGGAACAGTTCTGTTATACTTCAGTCATTTCTGCTTTGTCAGCATGCAACACCACGTTTTACGAATTTGATCGAATATGAAGCACAATATGCAGAACAAAGGCCACGGCTATTTTTTACTCCATTCTAGTTCTGACTAAATAAAATTAGTAACTTCTGTCAAGTGTCTGAATGCATTACTGTTTGTTTCATCAGGCGTGCCTGTTATTAGGGGAAATGTTTGTTTTCATCATTGTTTTTGTGACGAGTACTCGTAATAAATGAGGAACTGTTTCACTGTTAGCAAAATATGCGTTACTGAAAAATTGCCGTAGGAACTATGCTACACGAATTGTTATAAAATATTTCATGCCAACAAATTAAAGTCCCGATTGGTGGAAATCGTCAGTTATGTAACATCATACAGTGGCTTGATATTCTTTCTTCTGCTAGTCTCTTGTTTGACAGTTATATATCCAATGGTTTAGATGTTGATATGAACTGCAAATTATTCAAAAAATTAAGGGTCTGAAACAGTTCTGGTATGAAGTAAATGCAGAAAATTGGCGTGTGGACACTACGCTCTCTTGTAATGGTTGCCTCTGCTTATTCGCCGATTCGCCCTCTATGAAGGAGTAGTGTCTATCTTAAGGACAAAGTTCCCACAAGACTACGTTCTCATTCTCCTCCGAAGCAGAGAAATCAGATAATCCACATCTCGTTCGCGTCTTTAATAATTCGGAATGGAGCTTAAATACATATTATTGTCGTCTAAGTGGTATAGCTACCAGCAAGGATATAAGGGCAAGAAAGTAGACAAGCTGAAACACCAGTTTCAAACTATCCTCACAACTATTGTAGCATCAGGAAGCACAGCTTGCATAATCTTCGTAGACTGTTTGAAGAGGTGGTAACGTGCTCGTATAATTAAGTGTATTTACGTGCAGATTTTTCTATCACTTTTAATAATCACATGACATATGGAGGTGCTTGTATGCTGTGTATTACGTACAGCAACACTAGGAAGTCATTTCCGACAACGTACCATGGCGTGCTTTACAGTTAAGTGTCCAGTTGATATGTGAATGTCAAAACAACTGCTCGTTTGCAATATTTTTCTACAATTCTGAAACGCAATAATTTGAACTTTTTCTAGTAGTATAAGCAGACTCTGACTCAGCGTTCGTTCCGCTCTATATCACAAGATTCTAAATGATGCTTTACTGCATTTGTCTCTTTATGCCTTATTTTTTTGTGAAAGAGTGTTCTAAAAGGGTACTTCGCTGTTCCCAAGGCATAGAGGTTCTCAGTAGACAATGCCTTTACCTCGAACCTAATGGAGATACGCCGAGTACTAGTTGCTGTGATTTTTGGGTATGTTATGTGAAATACCTCCAGATATCGTGGAGTGTTCCTTATCTAACCTGTCATTAGCGCTAGGAGCAAACAGGTACACTGAACTCCTGCACCTCAGACGCTTTATTCTACCTACTGCTGCTTTGGTCCAATCACGAAGGATATCTTGTCAGGGTGTAACAACAAAGGAAGAAACGACGTAACAATCATATTCATAAAACAGACAGCTGAGACACATCCAGCGTGACCGCTACAGAGAAAGAAATTTCTGATGCAAATATTATCTTACTGAGGCTACACTGAAATGTGCTGTA
This sequence comes from Schistocerca gregaria, assembly GCF_023897955.1. Lineage (NCBI taxonomy): Eukaryota > Metazoa > Arthropoda > Insecta > Orthoptera > Acrididae > Schistocerca > Schistocerca gregaria. The sequence goes on from NC_064923.1 coordinate 460,357,085, forward strand.
GCACGCACAGGCGGCTAAACATCCTGTCTGGGATCACTAATAAGACTCCTGGAGTGCAGTATAATTTTCACATAAGAGAATGGAAGTTGCAGTTGATAATTTTCTGTGAAGTACACTTGCAAGAATATGGCCCACAAACTCAGTATTTTGCGCACCCGGATCACTGAAGCGCCCCAGCGCTCAGACTGACTCGGCAGAATACTTATACCAGTGCAGTGTAGTCTAAACATCCAACTGGTGTTTTCAGCACATGTTTGATATACAAAATCTATGATGCTGCTGTAGTTATTTATTGTGTTACTACAAAATGTGTGCAAGGAAATCGAAATAACTTGGAGCTCTTTCACCAAGAACCAACAGTGCAGAAAATTCTCTCAATATGTGGTTATTTTACTGAGCTGTAAGTTTTTTTTACTAGCACTTATACATTTTACCTTTTACACAACAACACATTTCTAAGGTGCTGTTGTTCACCAGATCATTACGAGAAGCTTAAAATGAAACTTGAAAATCCTAATAATGGAACTATCGCCCCCAAATATGCATAGGCAAACAAAATCTCAACAGTAAATAAAAACAGTCGACAGACTTTTATTAATGGAACATACCACACAAGGAAATCTACCCAGTTAGCTGCACCAGCTAATTCCACCTTGATGGTAGTGCCTGAACGTCGTGGTGTGACGTCTACTAGGCACTGAATGTGTACGGAGTCCGTCATGACCCCTGATAATGTCTCAGGTGTACAGTACATGATTTAATCCACTTGATCCTGGATGCCACACAAAGCCCGCATATACATGATGTGTTTATGCAACCATTGTGACTCAATCAGGGAGCATGGTGGGTTGTATTATGTGCGAGCTGCTCTAGGCGAAACAACAGATCCATGTGATCAGCCAGTACTTCCCTGTATGTCCCGGTGGTGGGAGACAGGGAGCCCTTTTTATACCACGTTAACATTCTCCACACAAGAATACTTTCACCACCAATCTATGGTGGTGTCGTCTTTTGATGCATCGTATGTCTGTGGCAGTGCTACTCTTTGTTCATTGAAGAAACTCTTGTCGGATTGTTGCTCCTGCACGATATAGCGAAGGGCAGGCTCTGCATTATACAGTTTCTCAACGGTTGTTGCTCTCTAGCAGTAACTGGCAAATGATTTAATGTGGCCCCTGTAGTCGATGGTATAATCTGCTAAAGTTGCCAGTTACCTCTGTGATCACTACTCAGTTATTCCTGGCACTTTGTCATGGCGGCGACGGCAGCGGTATTGCGCACAACATTATTTGGCCCCCACTAGCGCAAAAGACGCGTGTGGCAGGTGACAGCTAAAGATGAAGCTTATGCGCAAATGCATAGTTCCCGTAACTCGTAACAAGCAGCTATGCAGCCTGCAAACAATCGTTTTTACAGGTTACGTGTGTACGACCAACCATCTGACAAATATGCAGGCGGAAAAAGTCAATAGTTTTACACTACAATACCGAAAAAGAAATAGAGTCATAAACAAAGGCTATACCAAAATCCGACGACATGTACTCTGAAGGAAATCACATACAACAAAAAGGGGTAAAATCTATCGTAGCAAACAAAGTTTTTTACTATGATAATGACAAATTGAAATAAAGAACAGAATCACGTGAAAATCATTTCCTTAATAACTCTTTAGGAATATTAAGTTAAAATGAAATTTTCTTCCTCTTGTTCCATGAATTTTCTAAGTGGGAAAGCCTTGGGATGCACATGAAACTAAGCTTTCCTCTTGTTCTGTATTCTCTTTACTGGTTATGTAGGAACAGGTGTTTAACCAAACATTCGAAAGTACCGTTTCTAATGATATTTTTGCTTCCTTGTTTCGTTCTTCCTACGAAACGTTTAGTGTCATTGCATATACTTACGGGTGCCTCATTACGAGTACCTTTTCCTGCACCTGCGGTGCTCAAAGATTGTGGCGTCGGGCTATGTATTGTATTAAAGAGATAACAACGAATACACACTTGAGGTGCGCATGTCGGCTAGCGAGTGTCATCTGAAGTAGCCGCCCCTTCGGTACAACGTGACGGACACGCCCAGTGTTCAGCAGGGGCATGCGTTTCTGTCCAAGTGCCACGTTAATTTGTGCGTGTTGTAATCCCCCCCCCCCCCCGCTCCCTTCAAGACACTGGCAATTACCCATGACACAGTGGATCGTAGAGAGAGCTTTGTGCTTTGAGACTGCTTGTCCCACGTGTCCAGTACCCTCGTTCTGGGCCTTGTGAGTCTTGTCCATCTTGCTTTCGACGCGGCGCCAACAAACAATATAAGGTCTCACAGTATCCCATGTACCGTATTCCTGTGTTTGTTGCGAGATGAGAGCCCGATCTTTAACATAGCATCTGTTTATAATTCACATGATCGTATGTGTGTTTGAACATTAAGTAATGTTACTGTTCATGTCAGTTCCGTAACATGAAGATGTTAAGTAAATCACAATATAAAAAGCCACCACTGCACTACGACAATACGACCTTTATGAGCCGGTTTCCCAGAAAGTAATGCCGAAAATAATGCTACGAATGCGAAACATTATGTATGTATTATATGGAGCCTCCTGAGTGAGCGCGACAAGCTTCCATCACTTCCGACAGATAGCGTAAATACATGACAGTTTCAAAGTGGCGTCTGTAGGTGATGTACGTTACACGGGATCTCCTCCTTACATGGCAGTCGCTCTATCCATCTGAGTCAACGAGGGCATAGAGGAGAGCGCGACTGCAGGGATTTATCGCCGGCACGCTCCCCGTGAGACCCACATTCTCAACTTATAGTCCACACTCTACATTTGTAGTGCCCATGCCATTATACCCATTACTCGCGGCAGAGTCCCGTAAGAGTTCAGGCAAAGCCGGCCGGAGTGACCATGCGGTTCTAGGCGCAACAGTCAGGAACCGAGCGACCGCTACGGTCGCAGGTTCGAATCCTGCCTCGGGCATGGATGTGTGTGATGTCCTTAGGTTAGTTAGGTTTAATTAGTTCCAAGTTCTTGGCGACTGATGAGCTCAGCAGTTAAGTCGCATAGTGCTCAGAGCCATTTGAACCATTTTTTTAGTTCAGGCAAATCGTGTCATCAACCGGTTAGCCTTAAACGATATGAAGATGGCATCTCTTCTTTCGGACATGTCCGAAAGAACAAGATTCCATCTTCATATAGTTTTGGGACTGTGTGTCGTAGGCTGTGGTGTAATATGCTCGAAAGTCTCGCGACCGCCACGTACACAAACACTTACTACGCAGCTCGCCAGCGACTCTGCCGACAGATCATAACTGCCATAGCCCATGCTAATGCACTGCTGAAGCCTAGGATTAAGTTTTACAGATGACGATGCCGCGGCAGCTTTTTTAATCCTGCAAGCAAATTTTTCTAAATGTTTTCTTAGCATGTATCTCTGGTGGGACAAGATTACCAGCCGCGCATTCCACCTAGTGCAGGGGTTTTCAAACTGTGCGTCGTGGCTCTCAGGGATGATGCGCTCTTCACATGCAGATGTGAGAAAAGGAACAGCGTGTGTGCTGTTAATGGTATATAAAGGCCCTGCAAGTAAGTGGTGTTACTATCGAAGCGTAGTACATCGCACGTTGTCAGAAATGAAACATGACCACAGTGCGTCATTTGTTTGAGGTTTCTAGTTACTGAAAGCGTGAATATTAATAGAATGAAACGACATTTGAAGTTAAACCACGGTAGATTGGTAAGCAAACTGCGAAAATACTTTTGCCACAAGTTAACAGAGCAAAACAAAACTTTCACTAAACAAATACGTTTCCTATAGAGCCTCTTCTTTGAACGTAAAAATAGAAGTTGCCTACCTTTGAGAAAAGAGCAATAAACCTCATACCTTAGCGGAAGCCGTTATTTTCCAGCTGCCCTGGAGATGATCAGTCAACTGCCACGCAACTGTTATGTATGCCTTTGTCATACGCGGTATGGCTGATGACATCAATGATTAGTTGTATAGCGATTTCGCTATTCAGTTTGTTGAAGATACAGACAACCACAGAGAAGCGCATCTAATTTGTTACGTGCTGTATACACATTACATGCTGTATACACGTGACAACAAACTTCATGAAGATTTCTTTCCTGCAGGAAAATAACTCTTGGAACAAAAGCAACAGATCTCTCTGAAACACTACATTCTTTTATGGAATAAAACAACATCAATTGGGAAAACTGTGTAGACGTGTCTACATTTTGACGTCGGAGTATTACTATTATGCTAGACAGGACGCTCTGGTCCGTAAAGTGGATGTTCATATCATCAGTACCCAGTGTTTTATCCACCGAGAGATACTATTATCAAAAAGTACGAGCCCTGTCCTTTATGAGATTCTGCAATCAGTGATCGAAGTGGATTAGAGCCGGCCACTTGAGATCTTATCGACAAATATGCGTTGATATGGGGGCTGAGTTCATATCCCTGATTTGTTACGGACATTTTCGCTGGCTTTCACTGTAGAATCTATTCAAAAAGGTGTACGATCGCAGTAATGAACTTAACTCTTACCTAGTTTAAGAGCAACATTTAAGTTCCGAGAAATTCGTAGACAGTGGAATTTTTGGATCTGGTGCATATTTGTGACATCTTTGAAATATTCAATTCATTGAATATATCCCGTCAACGTAACGAGACAGACATTCTGTCGGGCAAAATTTTAGCCTTCAGAGAGAAACTACTATAGCCGAGGAAAAAGTTAGATGACAAAGATATAAATTACGTTTTCCCTGTTGACTTTCAGGTGATTGGAGAATCAAAGTCTGTGTTTGTGGACCATTTAACTAAATTCAATGATAATTCACCGAAGCAGTTTCCAGAAGATGTTGAAAAGCACAATTTGATCAAAGATTCTTTCAGTACAGAACTTCTACCAACACTTACCACTGAAGAACAAGAGCAGTTAGTTAGTGTTTCAGACTCCACATTTAAATCGATGTTCGTTGCGTGATGACAAGCAGAGTATTGCAGCTTGACGAAGCAGGAGTATCCCCAAGTGGTAACAACTCCCTATGAGGCGCTACATTTGCACCATTCTATTGATGTGAGAGCGTTGTCAATCATCACCATGAAATCGATCGAGACTGACTGTCGAGAAAAAGAGGGGAGTCTATTTCTAATCTTGTACCATTTGAAAAACTGCTGAAGAAGCAAGCTCATCATGCCTACTGACTTTTTTCCAGAAATGAGATGTAACAACAGTGGAAGCTGATGAAAACATTTTGTGTCAAGAGTTAATAAACAAATATTCTACTACATTTTTCGAAACGTACTTTTATATAGCCCACAATTCGAGTCAGCTGTCGTGTGTGAAAGGATCTCTGGTGCTTCTGTTTAGGTCAAGGGAACCGTAGACCCAGAAAATTTGAAAACCACTCACCTAGTTGGTTGTGGGAAACCGCCTAAAACCACATGCAGGCTGGTCGTTTGATCGAGCCTCGTCGTTAATCCGCGAGGCGGAATCATCTAATGCCAAAGGGACTGGCAGAGCGGTTTGAGGCACCATGTCACCGATTGCGCGGCCCCTCCCGTCAGAGATTCGAGTCCTCCCTTAGGCATGGGTGTGTGTGTTGTTCTTAGCATAAGGTAGTTTAAGTAGTGTGTAAGTTTAGGGGCCGATGACCTCAACAGTTCGGTCCCTTAGGATTTACACATATTTGAACATTTGGATTCGTCTTCATTTACATCTACTCCGCAAGCTACCGTACGGTGCGTGGCGAAGAGCACACCGTACCAGTACGTCATTTCCTTTCCTGTTCCACTCGAAAACAGAGTGAGAGAAAAACGACTGTCTACAAGCCTCCTTACGAACCCTAATTTCCTTAATCTTATCTTCGTGGTCGTTACGCTAAATGTACGTAGGTGGCGGTACAATAAATCTGCATTCGGCCTCAAATGCCGGTTCCCTAAACAATCACCATAGTGTCTCGCCAAAACCGTAACGTATTCCTTCCAGTGGATGTGGTCGTCGAACCTACAGGCAATAAATCTAACAGCAGGCTCGTGAATCGCTACGACGTCTTTCCTTAATCCGACCTGGCGAGGATCCCAAACACTCAAGCAGTACTCAAGAATGGATCACTCTAGCGTTCTATACGAAGTCTCGTTTATAGCTTTCTTTTATAGATTTCTTTCCAAAAATTCTCCCAATAAAACGAAGTCGAGCATTCGCTTACCCCACTGAAAATGTAATGTGCTCATTCCATTCCATATCGGTTTGTAACATTACGCTTAGATATTTAATCAATATGACTGTCAAGCAGCACCCTACTAATGTTGTATTCGAACGTTACAGGATTTTTTACGCTCCTCATTCGTATTAACTTACATTTTTATACATTTAGAGCTTGCTGCCATTCACAACACGAACTAGAAAGCCTGTTTAAGTCATTTTGTATCCTCCCATAGTCATTCAACGACGACACCTGCCAGAACATCACATCGTCATCTGCAAAACAACCCGAAACTGTCTTCGAGGACAACATGCTGGGTTCTATCACTTAAAAAGTATATGGGCCACTCACATATCTGGGAAGCTAATCCGTGTGCTCGGACCTTAGTCAACAATCTGAAGGGCACCACAGTATCAAACTATCAAACGCTTTCCGGAAATCTAGGAATATGGAATCTGCCCGTTGCCTTTGATTATTAACCCACGGAGGTTCTTTTCCATCCATGCTTGGTTCATGCGTTTCCAGAGTGCGATTTATGATCAGCTTATACTTTGTCATTAATTCCTCTATGCCCATCGTACTAGAACTAACTGATGTCCAGTGCCTAAGCTGGATACTACCAACGACTTATCTGCTTTTTCTAGTATAAATATTATCTTATCCTTTTTGATGAATTTATTAACTTTAGTGAGCATCGTCACTATGATGACCTCGTGATCACTAATCCATATTTCTATACTGATACTGTCTAAAAGGTTAGAACTGTTTGTAGCTAAAAGGTCTAAAATATCTCCATTGCTTGTCTACTGTCGATCACGTTGTTCACGAAACTTCTGTAAAACGTGTTCAAAAGTACCTCACAAGGCCGTCTGAACCACCTGCAGTGAATCCATTGACGTTCCAATCTACACTCGGCAGAGTATCTGGATCAGGGTCGCCTGCCCCTGTTCCGAAAACGACGCGTTAACACCCCCGGCTGTCCGAAGAGGTATACATTTTGTTGATTCTCACAACTCAACTACACTACTTCCTCCATGTGATGCTACTCAAGGGTCTTCAGCAATTTACAACACATAGGATTGTGACATCAGCTACTTTCATGCAGTGTGCATGGAATTTCAGAACCGAGAAATACTTTTTTCTCAACATTTCTAGTACGACTCAACAGATTCCTATTAACTATGAAAATTGTTTAGGAAATCAATCTCTCTAACTTACGATGTTCAGTTTACTTGTCATATACTACCTTTACACAACATCGCAATTGTCGTTAATCTGTTACCGTATTTAACGCGCAGAATCCTTCATGAGTTATCATTGTTATCACCTTGGTGATCTGTCATTTCGTGGTATCCCTCCTCATTTTCTGGATTTTCAGCTACATTTCTGCATCTTATTACTATTTATTAGGTCTGTATATATTGCGCCAACTACGTCTGCAAATAAAAAATGAGTCTGTTAGTTCTTCTGCTGATGGCATACTTTGGGCGCAGCCATATATATATATGGATGCGAGTAGAAAGGTATTAATGACTTTGAGGTTATGTCTGTATGCACTGGATAATGTTTTGCAAAGTCAGTAATGTAATTTTGTTCCGAAATGTTTCCTGTAACATGATTGCTATAGAGGCCATATTGCAGTTTCTGAACGAAATGGCAACAACTCATTCGCAGATGCTTTCAATAGAATTATAAATATAATTACATAAATATTGTGTTAATATCTTAATTCCTATCAAACAACGCAGATAAGTAAGTTGATCTGTGCGCTCTTGAAGAGTACTTTGCTTTATGGGCGGTAAATGGCTAAGTTATCAGAGTTATCAGCGCGCTACTGGACTGTAACAAAGTAGTCGAGATAACAGGCTCCCAAGGTAACAGTGTGTGAAACTGAGATTTGGCATCCCGCAAATGAACACACTTTTACTAATATTTTTTAAAATATCGCCTTCAGTTCCACATTTCGTTAAAATTTCAACTAGAAAAACAAATAGCACTCTATATTGACAGACATGAAAACAAAACAAATATGTAGACTGAGTTATTTCTTTCTTATGTGTATATTGGAATTGGTAACTGTTCATTTATCATTATTTTTATTTCTCTAATGATTTAAAAAGGGTACAGGTACATACTTTTAGATGTACTTTGACCCCATAATTAATTTTTAATACTTTTAGATAAAATACTACGAAGTAATTTCTCATGAGATATGAATCCCATAGTCATTTTTTGATAAACGACGCATTTTAAAAATATTTTTAACTTACGAAGTATTGTTGCTACTGACATTGTCGGGAAATATTAGTTATAACTTGCAGCTACATGCGTTTGCAATTTTAAGGCACCTAGCTTTCTAGTGTAGGCGAGAGTATAAAAGGGTTGCAAGTCGATTGACTGTGGCAGTCGCATTTTTAAAGTTGTAAGGGGTGCGGGAATTACTGGTTGCTGTGGTTCCAATGTGCATCGGTTTAAGTTGGTAACTCTGAGGCAGAACTAATAGCTGGTAGACGATGATGGTTTGATAGCTAGGCCTTCGAGAGCACGTAAATATGTTGTGAAAACAAATGAACGAAGTAAAACTAGAAGAAACAGTCAAACACGGAACAATTTTTAATTCAAATAATAACCTCATTGCAGATTTCATCTCATGTCATCATGCAGTTTACACTCATGAGGTTAGCACTCCATTCATACGTAACATTAAAATCATTACTTCTGAAAACATGGACAAAAGGTTTTACAGTTCACAGTAGCATACTATTATGAACTTCATCAGCTTTTTATTCAGAGCTAACATTTCTTCTGGCTGATTAGTATAAATTGTCAGAGTTCCATTTGGGATAGATTGGATTAGATTAGATTAGTACTTGTTCCATAGATCATGAATACGACACTTCGTAATAATGTGGAACGTGTCAGGTTAATAAAAGGTGTCCATAAAAGGTATTACATTAAACAAAATATTACATGAAAATTCATATTTTTAATTTTTTTGTGGGGTTGGGGAAGTTGCCCACTTATTATATCCAATAATTCATCTAATTAGTAGAAGGAGTTGCCATTAAGAAATTCTTTTAATTTCCTTTTAAATGCTATATGGCTACCTGTCAGACTTTTGATGCTATTAGGTAAGTGACCAAAGACTTTCGTGGCAGCATAATTTACCCCCTTCTGAGACAAAGTTAGATTTAACCTTGAGTAGTGAAGATCATCCTTTCTCCTAGTGTTGTAGCCATGTACACTGCTATTACTTTCGAATTCGTTCGGATTGTTAATAGCAAATTTCATAAGTGAATATATGTATTGTTAGGCTGCAGTGAATATCTCTAGTTCTTTAAATATGTGTCTGCAGGATGATCTTGGATGAGCTCCAGCAATTATTCTGATTACGCGCTTTTGTGCAATGAATACTCTTTTACTCAATGATGAGTTACCCCAGAATATGATGCCATAGGGAAGCAGAGAATGAAAATAGGCATGGTAAGCTAATTTACTCAGATGTATATCGCCAAAATTTCCAATGCCCCTAATAGCATACGTAGTTGAACTCAAACGTTTCAGCAGATTCTCAGTGTGTTTTTTCCAGTTCAACCCCTCATCAATGTATACACCTAGGAATTTTGAATTTTCTACCTTAGCTACCGAGTTCTGATCGAAGTCTACATTTATCAATGGTGTCATTCCATTTATTGTGTGGAACTGCATATACTGTGATTTGTCAAAGTTTGATGAGAGCCCGTTTGGAGAGAACCACTTAATGATTTTCTGAAAAACATCGTTTACAATTTCACTAGTTAATTCTTGTCTGTTGGGTGTGATAGCTATACTTGTATCATTGGCAAAAAGTACCAGCTTTGCATCTTCGTGAATACAGAATGGCAAGTTATTAGTTTATACTAAGAACAGCAGAGGACCCAAGACCGAACCTTGCAGCACCCCATTCTTGATTGTTCCCCAGTTTGAGAAATCACCGGTTTTTTGCGTATTATCTTAACTGCTTATTTCAACTTTCTTCACTCTTACAGTTAGGTATGATTTGAACCATTGGAGCACTGTCCCATTCATACCACAGTACTTGAGCTTGTGTAGAAGTATACACAATCAAAAGCATTTGATAGATCACAAAAAACCCCAACGGTTGACTTCCGGTTACTCAGAGCATTTAAAATTTCATTAGTGAAAGTATATATAGCATTTTACGTTGAAAAACCCTTTTGGAAACAAAACTGACATTTTGTTAAAACTTTATTTTTACAAAGGTGTGAAGCTACTCTACAATACATTACTTTTTCAAAAATTTTCGATAAGGCATACCGGTTCAAGAACCATAAAATAAGACTGTATACATGGAAGAAGCCTGGAGATACTGACAGGTTTCAGATAGATTATATAATGGTAAGACAGAGATTTAGGAACCAGGTTTTAAATTGTAAGACATTTCCAGGGGCAGATGTGGACTCTGACCACAATCTATTGGTAATGACCTGTAGGTTAAAACTGAAGAAACTGCAAAAAGGTGGGAATTTAAGGAGATGGTACCTGGATAAACTAAAAGAACCAGAGGTTGTACAGAGTTTCAGGGAGAGTATAAGGGAGCAATTGACAGGAATGGGGGAAAGAAATACGGTAGAAGAAGAATGGGTAGCTTTGAGGGATGAAGTAGTGAAGGCAGCAGAGGATCAAGTAGGTAAAAAGATGAAGGCTGGTAGAAATCCTTGGGTAACAGAAGAAATATTTAATTTAATTGATGAAAATATAAAAATGCAGTAAATGAAGCAGGCAAAAAGGAATACAGACATCTCAAAAATGAGATCGACAGGAAGTGCAAAATCGCTAAGCAGGGATGGCTAGAGGACAAGTGTAAGGATGTAGAGGCTTATCTCACTAGGGGTAAGATAGATACTGCCTACAGGAAAATTAAAGAGACCTTTGGAGATAAGAGAACCACTTGTATGAACATCAAGAGCTCAGATGGAAACTTAGTTCTAAGCAAAGAAGGGAAGGCAGAAAGGTGGAACGGGTATATAGAAGGTTTATACAAGGGCGATGTACTTGAGGACAATATTATGGAAATAGAAGAGGATGTAGATGAAGACGAAATGGGAGATACGATACTGCGTGAAGAGTTTGACAGAGCACTGAAAGACCTGAGTCGAAACAAGGCCCCCGGAGTAGACAACATTCCATTAGAACTACTGACGGCCATGGGAGAGCCAGTCATGACAAAACTCTACCATCTAGTGAGCAAGATGTATGAGACAGGCGAAATACCCTCAGACTTCAAGAAGAATATAATAATTCCAATCCCAAAGAAAGCAGGTGTTGACAGATGTGAAAATGACCGAACTATCAGTTTAATAAGTCACAGCTGCAAAATACTAACACGAATTCTTTACAGACGAATGGAAAAACTAGTAGAAGCCGACCACGGGGAAGATCAGTTTGGATTCCTTAGAAATGTTGGAATACGTGGGGCAATACTGTCCCTACGACTTATCTTAGAAGCTAGATTAAGGAAGGGCAAACCTAGCATTTGTAGATTTAGAAAAAGCTTTTGACAATGTTGACCAGAATACTCTCTCTCAAATTGTGAAGGTAGCAGGGGTAAAATACAGGGAGCGAAAGGCTATATACAATTTGTACAGAAACCAGATGGCAGTTATAAGAGTTAAGGGACATGATATGGAAGCAGTGGTTGGGAAGTGAGTGAGACAGGGTTTCAGTCTCTCCCCGATGTTATTCAATCTGTATATTGAGCAAACAGTGAAGGAAACAAAAGAAAAATTCGGAGTAGGTATTAAAATCCATGTAGAAGAAAAAAACTGGTTAAGGTTCGCCGATGACATCGTAATTCTGTCAGAGACAGCAAAGAACTTGGAAGAGCAATTGAACGGAATGGATAGTGTCTTGAAAGGAGGATATAAGATGAACATCAACAAAAGCAAAACGAGGATAATGGAATGTAGTCGAATAAAGTCGGGTGATGCTGAGGGAATTAGATTACGAAATGAGACACTTAAAGTAGTAAAGGAGTTTTGCTATTTGGGGAGCAAAATAAGTGATGATGGTCGAAGTAGAGAGGATATAAAGTGTAGACTGGCAATGGATAGGAAAGCGTTTCTGAAGAAGAGAAATTTGTTAACATCGAGTATAGATTTAAGTGTCAGGAAGTCATTTCTGAAAGTATTTGTTTGGAGTGTAGCCATGTATGGAAGTGAAACATGGACGATAAATAGTTTTGACAAGAAGAGAATAGAAGCTTTCGAAATGTGGTGCTACAGAAGAATGCTGAAGAGTAGATAGGTAGATCACATAACTAATGAGAAAGTATTGAATAGGATTGGAGAGAAGTGAAGTTTGTGGCACAACTTGACCAGAAGAAGGGATCGGTTGGTAGGACATGTTCTGAGGCATCAAGGGATCACCAATTTAGTATTGGAGGGCAGCGTGGAGGGTAAAAGTCGTAGAGGGAGACCAAGAGACGACTACACTAAGCAGATTCAGAAGGATGTAGGTTGCAGTAGTTTCTGGGAGATGAAGAGGCTTGCACGGGATAGAGTAGCATGGAGAGCTGCATCAAACTAGTCTCAGGACTGAAGATCACAACAGAAACAACATACCGGTTTGTGCAGCTCGTTCCGGCAAAAATAAAGGTAATTGGAGTTTAAAGTTTCATTAATTTGGAGAAAGTACTATCTCACCTGTTCTGTTGATGAGACAAGAAATCAGCTACCGCCGTCTTCAAGAAACTTCTCTGCATTTACAGAAACAAACTTAAATCTGGGTACCTACACTCATGTTCAGAACACCTTGAATGACTTGAGTCAGGTCATTCATATTCACAGGGCATGGACATTATCTTGTTATGGAGAAATGATTAACATTTGAACCATGTCGACCGCGGTTTCAAGGTCAACATCGATATTGCGGCACAACACCACCTACCGGTAAAATTTACCTCCGACTCTCCTCGCTATAAAAGGAAGGTAATGGAGCAGTGTGACTGGAACAGAAGTGGCTTCACAGGCATATGCGCGAACTGTATCGTCAAATGAGTGGAGTCTGAAAGAGGGCGCATTATTGGTATGCGATAATGCGGTGCTTGCATCCGGGAAATTGCTGTTTGTGTGGGACGAATTCTTTCAGCTGTACAACGGGTGCGTGCAGAATGGTTCGTGGAAGGCCGTAGAACACGACGAGTTGGGCCAGGTCGCACCAATCAGACCACTCCCCAAGAAGATAGACATCTCATACGAATGGCATTGCAGGACAGATCTGCGTCCTACTCGGATCTGGTACAACAGTGGAACAGTGGAACACATCGTGCGCCATTACGAGTGAGAGTCAATCGCCGTTTATTACGGCGTGGGTTACGTGCGTGTCGTCCACTTCTCCGCCAGCCTTTGACGAATGTGAAGGAACAAGCTAGACGACAATGTTGTATGAAACGACGCCATTGGGGACAGAAGAGGCACCAGATAATATTTTTGGACGAATCCAGGTGCCGTTTGTTTGAAAATCATGGTCGCATTTTGGTTCGCCATGGACATGAGAGCGGCTTTACAACGACTTTATTCGGACGAGACATACAGGGCCATCTCAGGACCTTATGGTGTGGGATGCTATGTGGCACGACCACAAATCACGATCTGTGTTTGTCCAGTTCACTGTAACCTGCCTGAGGTATGTGAATAAAATCCTGCGTCTCGTAGCCATACACTTTCTGCACAACGTTCCAGACGCCATTTTTCAGCAAGGATGCACGAACGCTTACTTTCTTGGTGTTGCAGGATATAACATCCTGTCACACAAAGAAGGTACGTATTCATGCAGCAACACGCCCTGGGCCGCTAGATCATCAGACTTGTCGCCAGTCGAAAATGTGTGGAATACGGTGAAACGACGGGAGCAGCGCAGTGACCCAATGCCAACCATCGCAGATACACTTCGGAACCAGGTGAATCGAGCATGGTTGGCTACACCAGAGGACGCCATTTGCAACATATACGCATCGATGCCATCACGTATGGAATAAGTTATCAGGGCCCATGGTGGACCCTGTACCTACTAGGCAACATAACACATACTGAACCGAGATGGCTGAAATGCTGATCATTTCTGCAGAACATACTCATGTACATGTTCTGTGAATATGAACGAACTATCTACAGCCGTTCAAGGTGTTCTGTTTTTTCTGAACGTGAGTCTATTTGGGAATCTGAACTAAACCCATTCCTCTCTCTACTTCGTAGCTTAAAACCGCTGTCACTGTATTTGTTTCTCGAAGATCGATACAGATTCGTGGGAATTGAAACATTACAAAACGCATTTATTCATTGCTGTTCATTGTTCTGGCCTGAAGTCATTCTCCTTACGAAAATTGCGCGTTAATGCTCTTTGGCCGTGACTATGCGCTATTAATCTCAGCTGTAATCCCATTATCTCGAGGACGTGCTCAACTTACAGCTTCGAATGACTTAGTGTTCGATCTTCAAGATAAGCGTCAAGGCTGAGGCCGTTGGCGTAATTTGAGTGTTTGCCCTGATATTCTGTCATTATCTTTAAGATCTTTTGCACTCAATAAACTGTGCAGATACACCTACATCTACAACACATCCTGCGTCTATTGTCCGTAATCCATTTTAAGTGTGCGGTGGAGGGTACTTCAGGTATCGTTATGTTTTACCCACTTCCATATACGCTTGCAGAGCTCAAGAAAGTGACTGTTGGTAAACGTCTGTGTAAGCTCTGACGTCTTTGACAGCTACCTCGGTACTCGACTGGTATCCACAAATACAGATATTTCAAGTTATAAAAACGCATTCAAGTAATCAGCAAAGTCAACCGTGACGTATGGTTAGAATCCACATTGCGATTCTACTGCGAAATTTTTTGAAATTCCCTGGACACACACGGCAGCAAGTCCGAAATCGAAAGTGCAAACGATCGCCTCTCGGGGTAGGGCAGGTGATGGTGCTGGTGTGGATGAAATCTCAGTTCTTCCTCCAGCGTCAGGCGGAGCCCAGGAATTGCCTCAGTACAAAATTACGATTTCTGTATACTCAATGATAGTTACAAAAGATGATGGAAATTTTGATCCTTATTAATTCAAAATTGTAGCAAATTAACATGACAGAAGAATTTCAGAATTTGATTTTTTTAAAATTTTTTAAATGTTTTTTATTTTTTTTTTATTTTTTAGAAGGTCCAATCGGGCCGCAAAATGAAAACGACAGCGAAGGTAAAAACTTATTTAGCTGCACCTGACAACTACTTATCTACATCATCACCGCTCCAACTTATAAATTTTTCGTAGCATGGTACCAGTATTCCGATGCCCTCGTCATAGAGGGCAGCCACATATTCTTCCCTGGTTTGCAGCTAGTTGTCTGTGCCAAGATACTATCCTCATAGACAGGGGTTCATGTGAGCGCAGTGATGAAAATTACAGTACGAGAAGTCCAGGCAGTAGACCTATCGTGGATGATTAAACACTTACCATAAAAAATACTGCAGGTTGTCTTCGTTGTAGCTGCAGTTCGCAGAAGGGCATTTTCATGAAGAAGGACAATACCTGATGACAACATTCCTCTTCGCTTGTTCTGAACTGTACTTCGTAGACGATTTTCACGAATCACTTGATTCACTGGCTGAACAAGGTCATCGATTGAGTCACTTTTCCTTCCTTGACCACTTGCATCGTGAACTTCAGTCTATTTTGTTTCAAAGTAACCGAATCTTTGCTTCACTGTTCTTTCACTCACGACAGTTACCAGGCAGAACTACTCAGCATGATTTTCACACTTGGAGGGAGATTCTATGGTTCTAGGCAAGTTAACGTGCTTACTGTGCTGTGAGAACTGAAGAGTGGGATGTGACACTGTCGACGTGTATACAGGAGACACTGTGCAACTCATTTGTGCAAAGCCTCATTGGATTTTTATTGGGCGTTTAATTTCGCGATCAATCGGACCTTGCAAAAATAATCTCTCTCTTACAAATAATGTCTAACATCTATTACTGCCGTAACCAGTGACACAGCATTCTTGTGGCAATTTAGCTCTCCTTTCTGCACGTGCTTTCAGCTTTGTTTTAAATTTTAAAGGAATTTGAATTAACGGCGATTACTAAAAGAGTAACTGACTGAAAATAAAGTAATCAATTGTGTGAAACATATGTTCCGCATACGGTGGAGATGTTTATGATAGTCCATCAGGCATAGCTATAGTCTTTGATTAATTTAATAGACTTTTGATCAAAATTAAATAAATGCGTTATCTCGGCGCAATGTGATGGTGTTACCAAACGTCTCGCCAAGATATTTAATCTGATATCTTAATAATTCCTGTACCAACTCTTATTAAATACCTTCTTCAAAGACTTGTCCGTTAACACATTCTTCATCATAATCAACTCAGTAAATTTACACATTACTGACACATTTTTGTTTCCAAATATTCAGCTCATCACGCTCTTTAAAATATTTTGTCATGCTTTTCTGTAGTTTGCATAATTGTAGCGATGTAACCAAATAAGCCAGTGAAAGATTTGCAGGAATCGGTCAAACAATTGTTTTGGCCATCTATTTTATGTATGAATTACATTTTCTTTCATATACTTCCAGTGAATTTCAGCCTGACATCCGCTTCTCGTACAATTAATTTTATGTCATCATTCCACTTTAGATCGATCCGAAGATAACTCCTAGTTATTTTACGGGTATTAGTGTTACCAGTTTCATGTGGCCAGTAGCTTACTCGAACAGTAATGGATCTCTTCGCTCAGCTACAAGCCATACATTAAACTTACGAACGTTCGTTGTCATTGACAGTCCCTGTTCCAGCTGTCGATACGCTGCAGGTATTCGTGCATTCAAGAGCAGTGTTTTGGCTTCGTAACTTTCCTGTAGAGAACAACATCTATTTCTCTATTTTGAATAGGCGTGGTACATTATTCCGCTCAGCAAGCTGAAATGGAAAGTGGAGTGAAACAGTTACGAAATGCTACAATATGTTCATTGCGTCTTCTTTTCTTACAAAGTCGAATGACTGTTGCATAGTCTCGGAATTCCACGATTTTTGTAGTGATTTTCTTAAATAATTGCATGGCATCTTAACGTACACCTGTAATAAGGGAGCACAGCTTTTCATGAAGTTGTTAATTCGCTATACCCAACTGGACGCTACTCCGCTAAACGTTGTCTGAATACAGAATTACATAACCTAGAAATTTCGTGAATACGTCTGCCACCATATATATTTTTCTAACACATGCAAATGAATCTGTGACGTGCCTTACATCCGACGCAGTGAAAACACAAAATATATAATTGCAGAGAAACACGTGCTGATATCGACACGAAAACTCGCTGACAAAATCGAATAAGTCTCTTTGAATAATATTAATGTTCTCCGTTACGTAGAAACAATCTCCAAAAGAAGAAAAGGAGGTGGCTTCTCTACTTCCTTGGTAACTACACTCGGCTTACCCAATATGTTTGAGGATCCATTGCTGATTTTAATAAAGGGGATTATTGCTTTCCAATAATGTAAACGTGTGAGTTTAAAACGTTCCATAACTCTACAACAGACTCATGTCAGATACACAGAGTGTCATAGCCAAATTCAAGGGGTTGTAGAGGGTGTCTTGAAGAACAGCTCGATGACATGGCCCATAGTCCAGAAATGTCTTCCAAAGATTTTACAGAGCGTCGAATTTATATGTGCCGGCGCCTATTGCAAGGCTACCCCTATGGCTGTAAACGTCACTTTGTAAGCTGAGGGACCATAGGCCGACCGTATCACGTTGTTGTTTGTTATTCAGTGATTGCGACTGATTGACACGATCACCAGTGGAGAAGATGCAGACAGCTGCTGCGTAGAAAGTTCTTGTCCCCTTAGAATGCGATGCTCTCTTGCCTCGGTCGATGACGATTTTGGACATGGGTTTCCATTTCCACAGCTCATTTTTCCCTTGGAACCCTCTAAAATCTCCAATGGTTTTTTCGGTAGATAAGAGAAAATAAACTGCTGATGGAAACCTGCGTCCTAAACCATCACCCACGAAGGCACACTCCTTGTGCATACCGGGGGGAGTCATTCCAGATGTGGAAAGGGTCCTTCCGGATGCCATGAAGGGTACAGGGTGCACCCATCTGCAGGTGGTCGCTCATGTCGGCACCAATGATGTGTGTCGCTATGGATCGGAGGAAATCCTTTCTGGCTTCCGGCGGCTATCTGATTTGGTGAAGACTGCCAGTGTCGCTAGCGGGATGAAAGCAGAGCTCACCATCAGCAACATCGTCGACAGGACTGACTGCGGACCTTTGGTACAGAGCCGAGTGGAGGGTCTGAGTCAGAGGCTGAGACGGTTCTGCCACCGTGTGGCTGCAGATTCCTCGACTTGCGCCATAGGGTGATGTGGTTTCGGGTTCCGCTGGATAGGTCAGGAGTCCACTACACGCAGCAAGCGGCTACACGGATAGCAGGGGCTGTGTGGCGTGGACTGGGCGATTTTTTTTAGGTTAGATGGCGTCGGGCAAGTACAGAAAGGGCAACAGCCTCAAAGGGTGCGGGGCAAAGTCAGGACATGCGGGGTCCAAGCAGCAATCAGTATTGTAATTGTAAACTGTCGAAGCTGCATTGGTAAAATACTGGAACTTCAAGCGCTGATAGAAAGCACCGAAGTTGAAATCGTTATAGGTACAGAAAGCTGGCTGAAGCCAGAGATAAATTCAGCCGAAATTTTTACAAAGGCACAGACGGTGTTTAGAAAGGATAGATTGCGTGCAACCGGTGGTGGCGTGTTTGTCGCTGTTAGTAGTAGATTATCCTGTATTGAAATAGAAGTGGATAGTTCTTATGAAATATTATGGGAGGAGATTACACTCAACAACCGAGCTAGGTTAATAATTGGCTCCTTTTATCGACCTCCCGACTCAGCAGCATTAGTGGCAGAACAGCTGCAAGAAAATTTGGAATACATTTCACATACATTTTCTCAGCATATTATAGTCTTAGATGGAGATTTCAAGTTACCAGGTATAGACTGGGACACTCAGATGTTTAGGACGGGTGGTAGGGACAGAGCATCGAGTGACATTATACTGAGTGCACTATCCGAAAATTACCTCGAGCAATTAAACAGAGAAACGACTCGTGGAGATAACATCTTGGACCTACTGATAACAAACAGACACGAACTTTTCGACTCTGTAAGTGCAGAACAGGGAATCAGTGATCATAATGCCATTGCAGCATCCCTGAATATGGAAGTTAATAACAATATATAAAAAAGGGAGGGAGGTTTATCTGTTTAGCAAGAGTAATAGAAGGCAGATTTCAGACTACCTAACAGATCAAAACGAAAATTTCTGTTCCGACACTGTCAATGTTGAGTGTTTATGGGAAAAGTTTAAGGCAATTTTAAAATGCGTTTTAGACAGGTACGTGCAGAGTAAAACTGTGAGGGACGGGAAAACCCACCGTGGTTCAACAACAAAGTTAGAAAACTATTTCGGAAGCAAAGAGAGCTTCACTACAAGTTTAAACGCAGCCAAAACCTCTCAGACAAACAGAAGTTAAACGATGTCAAAGTTAGCGTAAGGAGGGCTTTGCGTGAAGCGTTCAGTGAATTTGAAAGTAAAATTCTATGTACCGACTTGACAGAAAATCCTAGGAAGTTCTGGTCTTACGTTAAATCAGTAAGTGGCTCGAAACAGCATATCTAGACACTCCGGGATGATGATGGCATTGAAACAGAGGATGACACGCGTAAAGCTGAAATACTAAACACCTTTTTCCAAAGCTGTTTCACAGAGGAAGACCGCACTGCAGTTCCTTCTCTAAATCTTCGCACAAACGAAAAAATGGCTGACATCGAAATAAGTGTCCAAGGAATGGAAAAGCAACTGAAATCACTCAATAGAGGAAAGTCCACTGGACCTGACCGAATACCAATTTGATTCTACTCAGAGTACGCGAAAGAACTTGCCCCCCTTCTAACAGCCGTGTACCGCAAGTCTCTAGAGGAACGGAAGGTTCTAAATGATTGGAAAAAAGCACAGGTAGTCCCAGTCTTCAAGAAGGGTCGTCGAACAGATGCGCAAAACTAAAGACCTATATCTCAGACGTCGATCTGTTGTAGAATTTTAGATCATGTTTTTTGCTCGAGTATCATGTCGTTTTTGGAAACCCAGAATCTACTCTGTAGGAATCAACATGGATTCCGGAAACAGTGATCGTGTGAGACCCAACTCGCTTTATTTGTTCATGAGACCCAGAAAATATTAGATACAGGCTCCCAGGTAGATGTTATTTTCCTAGACTTCCGGAAGGCGTTCGATACAGTTCCGCACTGTCGCCTGATAAACAAAGCAAGAGCCTACGGAATATCAGACCAGCTGTGTGGCTGGAATGAAGAGTTTTTAGCAAACAGAACACAGCATGTTGTTATCAATGGAGAGACGTCTACAGACGTTAAAGTAACTTCTGGCGTGCCACAGGGGAGTGTTATGGGACCATTGCTTTTCACAATATATATAAATGACCTAGTAGATAGTGTCGGAAATTCCATGCGCCTTTTCACGGATGATGCTGTTGTATACAGAGAAGTTGCAGCATTAGAAAATTGTAGCGAAATGCAGGAAGATCTACAGCGGATAGACACTTGGTGTAGGGAGTGGCAACTGACCCTTAACATAGACAAATGTAATGTATTGCGAATACATAGAAAGAAGGATTCTTTATTGTATGATTATATGATAGCGGAACAAACACTGTTAGCAGTTACTTCTGTAAAATATCTGGGAGTATGTGTGCGGAACGATTTGAAGTGGAATGATCACATAAAATTAATTGTTGGTAAGGCGCGTACCAGGTTGAGATTCATTGGGAGAGTCCTTAGAAAATGTAGCCCATCAACAAAAGAGGTGGCTTATAAAACACTCGTTTGACCTATACTTGAGTATTGCTCATCAGTGTGGGATACGTACCAGATCGAGTTGACGGAGGAGATAGAGAGGATCCAAAGAAGAGCGGCGCGTTTCGTCACAGGGTTATTTGGTAACCGTGATAGCGTTACTGAGATGTTTAGCAAACTCAAGTGACAGACTCTGCAAGAGAGGTGCTATGCATCGCGGTGTAGCTTGCTCGCCAGGTTTCGAGAGGGTGCGTTTCTGGATGAGGTATCGAATATACTGCTTCCCCCTACTTATAACTCCCGAGGAGATCACTCTGCAAGAGAGGTGCTATGCATCGCGGTGTAGCTTGCTCGCCAGGTTTCGAGAGGGTGCGTTTCTGGATGAGGTATCGAATATACTGCTTCCCCCTACTTATAACTCCCGAGGAGATCACGAATGTAAAATTAGAGAGCGCGCACGGAGGCTTTCAGACAGTCGTTCTTCCCGCGAACCATACGCGACTGGAACAGAAAAGGGAGGTAATGACAGTGGCACGTAAAGTGCCCTCCGCCACACACCGTTGGGTGCCTTGCGGAGTATAAATGTAGATGTATATGTAGAACATCGCATGCATGGACCACAACGACTTTCTACGCAGCAGCTAGCTTCGTTCTTCTCCACTGGTAATCGTGGCAATCAGTCGCGATCACTGAATAACAAACAACATTGTGAAACGTTCCACCTACGATTCATCAGCGTACAAAATCATGATTGTTGCCGTAGGCTTGGCCTAGTGCCAGGTACCGGCACCTATGGTTTCGACGCTCCGTAGCGACACTGGATGACGCTGCCGGACGGGAGTCCCTATGTTCGTTTTTTTCCTCAAGACAATCTCTGCATCCCTCGTAGTTTGTCGCAACATTTCTGGGACACCCTGTATAGGCATCTGTCCGACAGCGCATAATGAAAACAAGAATGGTTGGTACCCTTCGACGCTAAAGTGACCAATGACGATGGATCAGATCACCAAATTGACCCTCGAACTGCAAGCAGGATGCCACGTAAGGGTAACAACGCGGCTAGGCAAAGTAATGGTTTATTTGGAACGCTGAGCGGAAGCAATTTCGGTCGCACTATTGCAGAGGAAACGCTTACGCAATCGTGCTGCACATCAACGACACACCAATCTGCTCACAAAACAAATTACTGATTACTTAGTACACAGAATTCACTATTTTCTTAAATATTTGATCAACATTTATATGAAATCGATGTGTAGATTGTGTTTTTATGTGAAAATAAATATAAAGTTTGTGTTTACACGCCACTTAGCCCACGTTAATATGTCTTTTTCCGCATTTTTCCAGATAACCTAAGGTACCGCTTAGTCCGGATGAATAAAGTCCCACTGCACAAACTAAAATTCTGTTTCTGCCACTGATAACACCCTTCCGAGTCGTCCCCGCTATGAAATCGGAATAGATTTCTATATACAAGAGTATATCATCGTGATTAACCTACAGAGTTGAGCTGCGCATCTTCCAGAAATATGTATAACAATTATAGTTTTCCGTTGCTTTTAACCATACACAGTACCAACACAGCAAGGCCTGGCGGCTAATGACACGGATCGCAACTGTCAATCATGCCCTGGAACTGCTGAAGGGGCTGCTGAATCCATTCAGGAACCACATGTTAGTAGAGAAGATATAAAATGCGAAATGACAACAGCAAGACAAACGTTTCTGAAAAAGGATTATTTGTTAACAATGAATGTTCAGTTAAGGTTTAGAAAGTCATTCTGGAAGGTATTTGTCTGGAGAGTAGCACTGAACGGAAGTGAATTGTGGACAACTGATATTTCAGACAAGAAAACAAACGTTTCATGTGTGATGCCACGGAAGGATGATGAAGATTACACGGGTATACTTAGTTAATAGTAAATCAGTGCTTAATCGTATTGGGAAGAAAAGAAATCTATGCCACAGCTTGACAGATACATGAGAGTGAGCACATTCGAATGGCTGTAAGTTACAGTAATTAAGCAGAAACGAAAAAGCTTTCACAGAATGGACTCACGTGGAGAGCAGCAGAGAACCAGTCTTCGAATCGAAGAGTATAACAATAGCACAAATAAAAAACTTGAAGTTTGTTCTGGGAAACGAAATTGTACAGACATTCAGAATTTGGAAATCACAAGGTTTAGTCGTTTTTTAGACTTAGCTTTCCTCAGACGCTCGCTTCGGGTGACGCTTCGTATCATATTAACCCATAATATAATCAGAAACCCAAAATGTGTAGACCGTAGAACTTTATAATGTTTGTTGTTGTTGTTGTTGTTGTCTTCAGTCCTGACAGTGGTTTGATGCAGCTCTCCATGCTACTCTATCCTGTGCAAGCTTCTTCATCTCCCAGTACCTACTGCAACCTATATCCTTCTGAATCTGCTTAGTGTATTCATCTCTTGGTCTCCCTCTACGATTTTTACCCTCCACGCTGCCCTCCAGTACTAAATTGGTGATCCCTTGATGCCTCAGAACATGTCCTACCAACCGATCCCTTCTTCTGGTCAAGTTGTGCCACAAACTTCTCTCCTCCTCAATCCTATACAATACTTCCTCATTGTTTATTTAGCGACGCTATATTTTTATGTGTGGAAGGTTGCGGGTAGTGTTCGAACTTTCCACGGACACATACACTAAATATGATGACCTATAAATTTAATTAAACCATTCTTATACATTAGTACATTATTTAATCTCTTTTACTACTTAAAACTAAATATTTGTTGTTTTGGCTCTTAGCTAGGTTGCCGAAAGATGCCGAGCAAATACCGACCTCTAAGGGGCGAGTAACTGCATGCAGTAGCGACTGAGTAGGAAGAGCTGTAAGTTTCGTTCTTCGCTGTAACTCCCCACTGCAGTATTGTTTCCCCCGACCTAGTTCGTATGGTGTGTTGAATGGAAAAAAGCTGTTATTCCAGTTGCAGGTTTTAACTAGATGCAAGATTACGGTAGATTGCCCTGTTGTCAAGATTTAGATTAAATGCCTACTTTTGTAACTTCCGTATTATTACTGTTTATTGGTCTCCTGAAACTGAAAAATTGTGTGTGTGTACTTAGTTGCTACGTACTTTGAGGCAGTGTTCATTGACAACAATGCTAAGCATAACAGTGCATGGCATTTTTGTTTCAAAGAACTTTTCGAGAGTACTGTGCTCTTCTATTAAGAATCAATAAGACTTCAGAGCCAGGAACTAGAAGACGAGTTTTGCTATTTGGGCACCAAAATAACGCAACGACAGAAGTAAAGGCAATAGGAAATATACGCCAAAACAGTAAGAAAAACGTTTCTTCAAAAGAAAAATATGTTAACATGAAAGATAAATTTGTCAAGAAGTCTCTACTTGAAAGTATTTGTCTAGAGTATAGCGTTATATACAAGTGAGACATGAACAGTTAACAATACAGACAAAAAAGAATTGTAGCATTTGAAATGTGGTATGGAGAAGATTTATCTTGTAACTAATGATGTTTTATTGCTTAGAATTGGAGAGAAAGGTGCATTATGCAACTACTAGACTAAAGGAGGGAACAGCTTGACAGGATTCATGCTGAGGCCTCAGAGAATATTTCATTTGTTACTGTTAAGTTTGGGAGGTAAAATTGTTGAGGCAAACCAAGACTTAAATATAATAAGTGGGTTTATCTGAATGTAGGTCGGGTAGTTATACAGAGCAGTAAATATTTTTACGATAAGGTTAACAGCTCTTAGTCTCGAATTCATTTGTGCTCTAATAATAATCCGCAAATCGTAAGGTTACACAAGCATTAGGAGTGCTCAGTCTACTTCAAAATGGTTCAGATGGCTCGGAGCACTATGGGATTTAACATCAATGGTCATCAGTCCCCTAGAACTTAGAACTACTTAAACCTAACTAACGTAAGGACATCACACAACACCCAGTCATCACGAGGCAGAGAAAAGCCCTGACCCCGCCGGGAATCGAACCCGGGAATCCGGGCGTGGGAAGCGAGAACGCAACCGCAGGACCAAGTCTGCTTCAGACAATACGGGGAAACCAAGCGAATTACGTTACAGTAAAATTCTACAATTCCTTCTTTCCTGTCGAACGGATTTCTTGATTATTTCTTCTTATACTGGTTATTGCAATGTGATGTGTGTACATAATTTTACCTACATGCATTCATCCATTCCTCTCTCCTTCCCAAAATTTTGAGCTATGTATTATCCATAGTCAAAATCTACTTCTACGTCTATATAAATACTCCACAGGCTAATGTACATTGTAACAAAATTGGAGATTTTATTTACTGTTCCATTCGCGTACTGAGCGAAGGAAAAACGGATGCTTGTATGCCTCTGTACGCACTATAAGTTTTCTTACCTAACTCTCACTTCCCCCTACGTGAGATACACTATTGTGGCAACATAATGGTCTACTGTCTTCCTAGTATACAGTATTTCTTAGATTACCCAGCATGGTTTCGTGAAACGAACGTCGCATTCACTCCAAGAGTTCTCACTTAATTTCCCCTCTGCCACTAGAACAATTTCATATTGACTACGACAACCCGTTACTATCTTTGGAACGCTTCTTTGAGTTCGTTATGTGTCTGTTGTAATGACTACTTGGAAAGGATTAAAACGCTGCAACAATAACCAAAAATTCTTCTCAGAAACAGTATCCTTGCCAGGTGCAGTGTAGATCCCTTCCAACAAACGTAAGCTTTCACTTTCCATGATACTGACACTGCGTAATAGTCATATTTAATATACCTTTTCAGTATTATCGCTGAGTTCTTGTTGGTCAGATGTTCACCGCTGAACTTATCTGATAATGTATTCTTTTTTTCTCGATGTTGTAAGGTGTAGAATGTCTTTCCCTAAAGTGCCAGATAGACAGAATGTACCTGTTCATCTGCAATCGCCCTCTGCATGTTATCGTGTATGAATAAAGTAAGCTGAGTTTCATACAAGTATTTAATCAGTGATGATCCTTTGAGAGAGACTTTTTTGCTCCAGCAACTCCATTATGGTTCAGTCTGATAGCTACGTAGTCTTACTTGATATTTCATTCAGAGAGCAGTTGGAAAAGCCGGCCGCGGTGATGTCTTTAGGTTAGTTAGGTTTACGTAGTTCTAAGTCTAGGGGACTGATGACCTCCGATGTTAAGTCCCATAGTTCTTAGAGCCATTTGAACCATTTCAAACAGTTAAAAACTTCAAAGTTCGCTATTAAATCTTTAAAGGTAATGATTTCTGTATAACGCATTAAAGCTAAAATTAATCTTGACTGGCCACACTTTATTCAAGTGTTTACTTATGGCTCACTGTGTCAAAACACTTCAGCATCAGGACGTACATTCTTTGCTCCAAGACAGAAAAATTGCTTACATTTTAGATTTCCCTCGCATTGCTCCATATTTGTAGCGAAAGCGATAATGATACTTCATACGAGAGGCTTTCATATTTGGTCGCCAGAGAGAGTTCCAGAACCCAATCATGGTAGGTATCGGGTTCAGGCTTGTTACGGTCTATCGAAAATGCAACATTTGAAGTGAAATGAACTTCCAGGTTCTGATAGTTACATGAGCATGACTACAGAAGAAAAGAAGAGGTATGGGAATTTCTTACTATTGGATAGCAGCTTATGTATGCCAGGTTCACAATGAAACAGCGCCCCAGTTGTCGAAGGATGGCAGTGTGTCTGGCATAATAATGAACATCATTCTAGCGCAGTCTGCTTTCAGGACATGGTTACAGAAAACTGGCTCTATAAAAATTAATAAAAATCCATATCACCCTGCAGTTGGACCTCCAATCAGAAACTGTTCCTGGTTTTCGGTGAGCAGGTAAGAATACGTACCAACCTCGGATCAATCCATTCCTCTTACGCCGAACATATATCAATGGCTATCCATTTTGCAAATTTTAGGAACAAAAAGAAGGCGTTACAGACCATTTCTGGTATGCAGCAGTTTTTTTCGGAGCATAGCGAATCTTATAAAGACGGAGACACCACTCCCGAAAAGTGCGCCAGTTATAAGTTACTGCCGTCTAGAGTACTCGATAGTAATCATTTCCCTTCAAGTGATGGCCATTTAGGAGGAATCCAACACATGAGAAATAAATGACAAGAATTTATTTGTATTAATATACAAAAGTAAATGACAAGAAAGCAAATAAATAATGTCTGTAAGGGACAAAAAACTTCGATTGTGAAAAACTGAATATCTGTTTATTGTTGCTCGCCTGCTTAACTTGGTGGTAATGTGCTCGCTTTCCGTGCAAGCGGGCCCGGGTTTGATTCTCGGCCGGGTTGGAGATTTTCGCCGCTCGTGGACTGGGTATTGTGTTGTTCTCATCATCATTTCATCTTCCTCACTGTCGCGCAAGTCGTCCAATGTGGCGTCGAATGAAATAAGACTTACACTTGGCAGTCGAACTTACCCGAATGGGGCCTCCTGGCCAACGATGCCATAGGCTCGTTTCATTTTTTGATTATTGTTCAGTTCACTCAGTATATGGAATCCAGGTCTCCAAAAGTTTATCACGTCCATCCGCTTGTGTTGAACGTATGTCGGAAATGTTCATACCCAGATACAGTGCAGGTACCAATTACCGTTCTGCTTTAGTGCGCTGAAATGCCAAAGTTCAGATTCAGACAAACACCAGCACTTCAAAAAATTATAAACAACTAGCCCAAGAAAAAGTGGAATTGAACGACAGGTTACGCATCTAAGTTTTTCTCTTTCACACCGCTATCAAAGTTCAGCAAAAAGTTAAATATCCGTAACATTTACAATAACTGCAGTGCCGTAGAAGTTCAAGCCTACAAAAGAATTAAAGACACACGAACATACAGCTTTCGATACTTTAAAAGTATCGCCGAAAAACAGTGTCTCATGCTGCTACCAAAACTGAGAAACTGAATAGAAGGATGTCAAGTAGGCAAGCCATACAGTTTTCGGTCAACTATTCACATGAGGCACCGTCGATCATTTTTCTTCCTGTCCTATCCCACTGTAGATTTCAGCTTTCTGCAATACAAAATGACCGAGCAAACAGCCTACACGTTGGTGTTACTAATTCTGTAAGTATGGATAAATACTGTTATTATAGCCCTCTTAAGAGGTTACAGATCATTGCACTTCTATTAATTCCGATTGAAATAACCAAAGGATGTATCTTATGAATGCATTCGAACCACTTAAGACAACACAAACTGCCTGGCTGCTCTTGCACCTGGTTGTAGGAGTGTGGAAACGGAGCGCAGTCAAGGGGTTTGCACGCTGCAGGCACCTAGGACTCTGGTCACAGTTTGGCTCTGTATAGATACCTTTTTAAAGTGCTCATCAAAGAGTATTACCGAACTGGGGGCCTTTGAGGGGTCCTTTGCCGTATTATTCATTCATGTGTCAATGTTGCACCTTTCAGTGATCACGCCATAGGAGGACGCAAAACAAGAACGTGAAAAAAAAAAAAAAAAAACGAGCTCCAATTGCTGCTTCGGATCGTATGCAAATTTCGTTTAATGGTTTTATACGGTCCCCACTGGTCACACCCTGTACATCAGAGCAATCACTGCAGTCGCACTGTGATCACGTGTAGTGAGATTTGTGGCCCGCGATGTCCTTTCCAATTCCTGATTATATCCTGATTCTTAAACAGGAACCAAAGTAAGTTGGTACTGAAACATGTCTCGTACAGAAATGTAACATTTATAATAGAATATTATGTGTGATGCAATGAAATTCCTCTGATAACTCACAGAAAATCCGAGCTGGCAATATTTTACCATTTAGAAATTTTATTATGTGCTAAATGAGGGTGTAAAATGATCTATCTTTGTGGCTGTTCTGCAAGAATCTTCAGGACGTATCGTATTGACATTGACGCTGTGTAAACCACGAACATGTGAAAATGACGTCCGGGCTTAGTTACTGAAGCGAATGCAATCGATCGTTTATTTTACGATAGCTAGTAAACGGTTTGAAACTGTCGTTAAGCTACAGGAGCTGTATTCGGAAGGGGCAGTGCTCAAATTTTTGTCTGGTCGTCCGGACTGAAGTTTTCCGTTTTCGTACTAAATCTCTTATCTTAAATTTCGCTGTCTTTCCCTTCAAAAGATCACGGCCGTTTCTCATCTCCACCTTTCTCCAGTCCTGACTCGTATAAACCTTTGTAATGAGAAAGTCGTCAACGGGGTGCCCAAGTCTAATCTCCGACTTTTCCTCCGTTATTTTAAGACGGTTGTCACAACTCGCGGCAGGACGACTTATACATTTTCAGAGCAACGGTTTGTATTAAATATAATCTCTCGTATTAACGAACTTTTCTCTGATATTAATTTATTCTGTAATTAGGCTTTCAGAGTGCAGTATAATCATGCTATTTCGGCCCTTTGTTATTTTGCAACATTCGCTTTAACGAATAATTTAATACTAGGTCTAAATACAGAAAATATAAATAAGTAATTATCTAAAATACGCAAGATACATTCGATTATTAATATGTAAATGCAACTCAAAGCTTAATTAAGCAATTTCAGATTTATAAGGCACTTTCATTTAATATGTATTTTTAATCAGTCGTTACAGATGTTTTTGTTTTCCATAAATCTTTTGTATTAACTCCTTTTTCGCTACTAATTACTTTTATTTCGATCTGAATTGAACTTTTTAGTCTCCACCAGCTCTTAAAAACATTATATAAGATGTTTCGTTCTCAAATGAGAAAGAATTTGTAACTAGACCTCTGTATTTCTGCTTTTCCTAAAGCTTCTCACTTTTTATACTGTTTGCAAGAAATGTGCTTGTGTTTTCTTCATTATGTTATGTTACGTGACACCACATTGGCCAGATGTAAAACCTGCAGACTATAGGATTTTGTATCATATTCTGAATGCATACTAAAAGTAGTCATTAAGACCCAACGTTTGTACCTGATATGTTCCTTTCCATTGGCCAACACTAATAACTACACTCCTGGAAACTGAAATAAGAACACCGTGAATTCATTGTCCCAGGAAGGGGAAACTTTATTGACACATTCCTGGGGTCAGATACATCACATGATCACACTGACAGAACCACAGGCACATAGACACAGGCAACAGAGCATGCACAATGTCGGCACTAGTACAGTGTATATCCACCTTTCGCAACAATGCAGGCTGCTATTCTCCCATGGAGACGATCGTAGAGATGCTGGATGTAGTCCTGTGGAACGGCTTGCCATGCCATTTCCACCTGGCGCCTCAGTTGGAACAGCGTTCGTGCTGGACGTGCAGACCGCGTGAGACGACGCTTCATCCAGTCCCAAACATGCTCAATGGGGGCAGATCCGAAGATCTTGCTGGCCAGTGTAGTTGACGTACACCTTCTAGAGCACGTTGGGTGGCACGGGATACATGCGGACGTGCATTGTCCTGTTGGAACAGCAAGTTCCCTTGCCGGTCTAGGAATGGTAGAACGATGGGTTCGATGACGGTTTGGATGTACCGTGCACTATTCAGTGTCCCCTCGACGATCACCAGAGGTGTACGGCCAGTGTAGGAGATCGCTCCCCACACCATGATGCCGGGTGTTGGCCCTGTGTGCCTCGGTCGTATGCAGTCCTGATTGTGGCGCTCACCTGCACGGCGCCAAACACGCATACGACCATCATTGGCACCAAGGCAGAAGCGACTCTCATCGCTGAAGACGACACGTCTCCATACGTCCCTCCATTCACGCCTGTCGCGACACCACTGGAGGCGGGCTGCACGATGTTGGGGCGTGAGCGGAAGACGGCCTAACGGTGTGCGGGACCGTAGCCCAGATCCATGGAGACGGTTGCGAGTGGTCCTCGCCGATACACCAGGAACAACAGTGCCCCTAATTTGCTGGGAAGTGGCGGTGCGGTCCCCTACGGCACTTCGTAGGATCCTACGGTCTTGGCGTGCATCCGTGCGTCGCTGCGGTCCGGTCCCAGGTCGACCGGCACGTGCACCTTCCGCCGACCACTGGCGACAACATCGATGTACTGTGGAGACCTCACGCCCCACGTGTTGAGCAATTCGGCGGTACGTCCATCCGGCCTCCCGCATGCCCACTATACGCCCTCGCTCAAAGTCCGTCAACTGCACATACGGTTCACGTCCACGCTGTCGCGGCATGCTACCAGTGTTAAAGTCTGCGATGGAGCTCCGTATGCCACGGCAAACTGGCTGACACTGACGGCGGCGGTGCACAAATGCTGCGCAGCTAGCGCCATTCGACGGCCAACACCGCGGTTCCTGGTGTGTCCGCTGTGCCGTGCGTGTGATCATTGCTTGTAGAGCCCTCTCGCAGTGTCCGGAGCAAGTATGGTGGGTCTGACACACCGGTGTCAATGTGTTCTTTTTTCCATTTCCAGGAGTGTATTAAGAAGGTATAATGCTTACCTACTTATAAAGCTTATGACTTTTTCAGTGAAGATGGAGCAAATATAAAACCAAGTATAAACACAGACACAATTGAATTCATCCCTGCCACGAACGATGTACCCGGCCATACAGCAGGTGCAACCACAAAGGGAGGGCATCTGTGGAGAAGCCAGAGCAACTTTTGGTTCCTTTCCAGCAGCCTTTCCAGTAGTTGCAGGGGCAACAGAGTGGATGATTCACTGATAGAACTTTCAAACATTAACCAATATACACTTGCTGTGTTGGCACTGTAGGCAGCTGAAAGAAGGGGGAATATACAGCAGTTACGTTTGCTGATGGCCTGCATCTCTACTATATACATAAATGATGATGGCACATACCAGACATCAGTGAAGTGCGTTTTCCGTAGAACAGGGCCTTCGGTCAGGTTAGTACAGAGCCATAACTACAAAATCAAAATAGCATTATTGCAGAGTAGATTTAATAGTGAATAAGAAAATAGGAAAAATGAATGTCATAGAGAACGTATCATAGTAGCCAAGACAGTACGAAGGCAACATCTCCTTTAGCAGTACAAATCTATATGTAAAATAACTAGGCAGATGATACAGAAATTGAAAGGATGTATGATGAGAAAAGTGAAATTATTCAGGTAATTAAGCGAGACTTAAAGTCGATAGAAGAAAAAAGGAAAGGAGACCAAAGAGTGTGAGATTCTGGGAAAGAAATGAAATGGGAAGTAGTCCCGTAGAGCGTTGCACAGTGCACAATTTAATCACCGCTAACAGTTTAAGAGTCATTGAGGAAATCTGTAGTGATGGAAAACACTTAGGGACACAGGAAGTAACATATTACATAAAGGTAAGGTACATAGTTCAAAGTCAGATTTTAAACTACAAACCGTTTCCAGCGGCAGATGTACACTGAAGTCAACATTTTGTTCTTTAACTGGAGATTAAAACTGAAGAAACTGTAGAAAGGTACTAAATTACGGAGATGAGACATGGATGTATTGGAATAACCAGATATTCTTGAGAATTACTTATGTAGTGTTAAGCAGGGATTGACTGGAAGAGTGGGGAGGAATATAACAATAGACGAATACATAGCTCTGAGAGATAAAACAGAGAGGTAGCAGAGAATCAAGAAGGCTAAAAGACGAGTCCAGACAAATCTTCCGATTTCCGTATAAACGAGGAAAGGAGAAAATATAAAAATTTTGTAAAGGAAAGTCAGATTGACATACAGTTCAAAATATACAAAATGAATCACACGGTAGAAATTAGAAAATAAATGAAAGACTATGAAAGGGTGCATAGCCAAGGGGAAGAAAAATGCCACCTATACGAAAATTAAGGAGTCCCTTGGAGAGAAGAGAAGCAGCTTTATGAATCAAGAGCTCAGGTGGTAGACCAGTACTAAGCAGATAAGTGAAAACTGAAAGGTAGAAGGAAGGAAGATGGAAGGTTAGTGTTTAACGTCCCGTCGACATATAAGCCAGTGGCACGAAACATAATGTCGGATCAACAAAGGATGGGGAAGCAAAACAGCCGTGCCCTTGCAAAGGAACCAGATCGACCTTTGCTTTAAACAGTTTAGGCAAATCGCGGAAAACTTGAATCAGGATTACCGAACGAGGAGTCGTCTCCAGAATGCAACTCTGCTATGCTAATTACAGTGTTACCATGAAAGGGAAATCAAACTTTAAGAAAAGAGATGAACTGGAAACGAAAAACGGCTAAACAGAAGTAGCTAGAGGACAAATTTAAGTCTATAGAAACATGTATGACAGAGGAAAAGACAGATATCGACTGCAGGAAAATTAGAATTTTGGAGAAAAAATAAGCAGCTGCATGAATATCAAAATCTCAGATGGAGTACTAGGCAAATAAGGGAAAGCTGGAAGGTATAAGGATTACATAGATGGGTTATACAAGGGAAATGAACTTGAAGTAGATGTTATAAAAAGATGAGTAAGTAGATGAAGATGAGGCAGAAAATATAACATTGTGAGAAAACTTAGACAAAGCGCTGAAAGACGTTAGTCAAAAAGGCTCTTAGTGCAGATCACATTCCGTCAGCATTTAAGAATTCTTGCGGGAACCGGCCATGACAAAAATATTTCACCTGGTGTGTAAGATTTATGAAACTGATGAAACAGCCTCAGACTTCAAGAAGAATGTAATAGCTCTAATTCCAAAGAAGGCGATAGCTGACTTGTGTGATTATTAACGAACCAACAGTTTAATAGTGTTGGTAGCAATATATGAACACGAATTATTTGTACAAAATCAGACTGCAGTTATAATAGCCGAAAAACTCGAAAGAGCGACATTAGTTGAGAGGGAAGTGAGCTAAACTTGTAGCCTATTCCCACTGTTATTAAATACGTACGTTGAGCTAGCAATAAGGGAAACGAAACAGAAATTTGGAAAGAGGATTTGTGTTCACGAAGAAGACGTAAAGACTTCGAGGTTTACCGACTACATTTTAATTATGTCGGACACGTCAAAGGATCTGAAAGAGTAGCTGAACAGAACGTATAGTCCAGAAGGAGATTTTCAGTCTGCAGGGGAGTGTGCGCTGATGTGAAACTTCCTGGCAGATTAAAACTGTGTGCCAGACCGAGACTCGAGCTCGGGACCTTTGCCTACCGCGGGCAAGTGCTCTACCAACTGAGCTACCCAAGCACGACTCACGCCCCGTCCTCACAGCTTTACTTCTGCCAGTACCTCGTCTCCTACTTTCCAAACTTTACAGAAGCTCTCCTGCGTAACTTGAAGAACTAGCACTCCTGAAAGAAAGGATATTGCGGAGACATGGCTTAGCCACAGCCTGGGGGATGTTTGCAGAATGAGATTTTCACTCTGCAGAAGAGTGTGCGCTGACATGAAACTTCCTGGCAGATTAAAACTAGGTGCCGGTGCGGGACCTTTCATATCAGAGCACACTCCGCTGCAAAGTGAAAATCTCATTCTGGAGGACGGGGCGTGAGTCGTGCTTGGGTAGCTCAGTTGGTAAAGCACTTGCCCACGACAGGCAAATGTCCCAAGTTCGAGTCTAGGTCCGGCACACAGTTTTAATCTGCCAGGAAGTTTCAGAACGTATAGTGTTTTGAAAGGAATTTGTAGCATAAAGAACAACAAATGTCAAATAACGGTTGTGAAGACTAAGGGCCATACAAATCTCCACAAAGAACGTCTTCACAGGAAATTATGTGCGGCAGACAGGAGTGGCCACGATTCCAATAAACACTTTTTTTGTTGTGGGGAAATTTTCCTGTACCTTTTACTTTTGAGTTCTGTATCTTTCGATTCAAAATTTACTGGACTTATATTACGATTTACCTTGAACTGGAATCCTTCCAGTGTAATATTCAGGAACTATACTATCGTTCGCCGGCCGTGGTGGCCGAGCGGTTCGAGGCGCAGATTCGAATCCTGCCTCGGGCATGGATGTGTGTGATGTCGTTAGATTAGTTAGGTTTAGGTAGTTCTAAGTTTTAGGGGACTGATGACCTTAGTCGTTAAGTCTCATAGTGCTCAGACCCACTTGAATCATTTTTTATACTATCGTTCAGTGTTATTCAGTGACTGTCCGATACGTAAAGAAGGAAGATAAAAAGTAACGGGAATATTTCATGATTTAGTTCACCAACATACTTTTCCTGCATTGATTCAGTTTTACTGAAATTTCAGTAATCCTATATATTAATTTTTTAAATATCTGTGTAACGGTTATACCTTTTCCCCTACTTTGCTTCAAAATATACACTGACGGAAGAATAATCGCAACACCAAGAAGTAGTTGCGCTGCTTAAACGACAGTCGGTAGGCGTGTATCTACGTCTGAAAGCTGATGTCTATTCCAATATCGCGCGAGTCGCAAAAGAGTGGCGCTGGCAGCGCCACTACCGGCATGCAGAATAGGTGACACGCTATAACAGCCATGAGCGTTAATTACCTTTGAGTTTGGACATGGCGAGTTCATGTTAGTCAAGAAAGTCCACAAAGACGCCATTATCAACACCTCACTGAATTTGAACCAAGCTGTGTGATAGGGCTATCACAACCTTGATCTTCTTTCTGCGATACTGCCGATGTTGGGCGTATGGCCCTGACGTATCGTACTGCATCTGCAGTAGCAATTTTAACAGCAGTTGGCAGCACAGTTACACAACGAACTGTTACAAATTAGTTACATGACGGACAGCTTCGAGTCAGGTAACCTGTAGCCTGCAGTCTACTGACCCAAAACTACACTCATTTGCGACTTCAGCGGTGTCAAGCTAGAGGTCATTCAAGGGCAAGGTGGAGGTCTGTTGTGTTTTCTGATGAAAACTGGTCCTACCTGTGTGCCAGCGAAAGCTGTTTGTTGGTTAGAAGGAGGCCAGTAGAGGGTCTGAGACACAATGGACCTACACGTGGAGTATGGTATGGGGAGCAATTTTGTTTGACAGCAGGAGCACTAACGTGGTAATCACATGCACACTCTCTCAGAATCTGTACGTAAGTCTGCTGACTCGACATGTTGCGCTACCATTTTTGAACAGCATTCCAGGGGTGTTTTCCAATAGTATAACGCTCACTCTTATACCGCCGTTGTAACCCAACATGCTTTACAGACAGTCAACACGTTGCCTTAGCTAGCTCGATCAGATCCCTCTGCGGTAGAACACATGTAGGACACCATCGGACTACGACTCCACTGTCATCCACAAACAGCATTAATCATTCCTGTATAGACCGACCAAGTGGAACAACTGTGGAACTCAATCCCGATAACAGACATCCGACACCTTTACATGCTTGCTTTCATTGTTCTGGCAGTTACACCTATTATTAATGTACTAACATTTCACATTTTCAAGGGGTTATCTCGCCCTTACATTACCGCTTATCTTGCAAAGTTAATTACTTAAGTATGTTACCTAGACAAATGTATGCCCAAAATGTCATTGCCCTACAGTAATTACACCACTGGCCATTAAAATTGCTACACCACGAAGATGATGTGCTACAGACGCGAAATTTAACCGACAGGAAGAAGATGCGGTGATATGCAAATGATTAGCTTTACAGAGCATTCAAACAAGGTTGGCGCCGGTAGAGACACCTACAACGTAGTGACATGAGGAAAGTTTCCAACCAATTTCTCATACACAAACAGCAGTTGACCGCCGTTGCATGGTGTAACGCTGTTGTGAAGCCTCGTGTATGGAGGACAAATGCGTATCATCATGTTTCCGACTTTGATAAAGGTCGGATTGTAGCCTATCGCGATTGCGGTTTATCGTGACGCGGCATTGTTGCTCGCGTTCGTCGAGACCCAATGACTGTTAGCAGAATATGGAATCGGTGGGTTCAGGAGAGTAATACGGAACGCCGTGCTGGATCCCAACGGCCTCGTATCACTAGCACTCGAGATGACAGACATCCGCATGGCTGTAACGGATCGTACAGCCACGTCCCTGAGTCAACAGATGGGGACGTTTGCAAGACAACAACCATCTGCACCAACAGTTCGATGACGTTTGCAGAAGCATGGACTATCAGCTCGGACACATGACTGCGGTTACCCTTGACGCTGCATCACAGACAGGAGCGCCTGCGATGGTGTACTCAACGACGAACCTGGGTGCACGAATGGCGAAACGTAATTTTTAGAATGAATCCAAGTTGTGTTTACAGCATCATGATTGTCGCATCCCTGTTTGGCGACATCGCTGTAAACGCACATTGAAAGCGTGAATGCGTCATCGCCATACTGGCGCATCACGGGGCGTGATGGTGTGGGGTGCCATTGGTTACACGTCTCGGTCGCCCCTTGTTCGCATTGACGGAACTTTGAACAGTGGACGTTACATTTCAGATTTGTTACAACCCGTGGCTCTTCTCTTCATTCGATCCCTGCGAAACCCTACATTTCAGCAGGATAATGCACGACTGCATGTTTCAGGTCCTGTACGGGCCTTTCTGGATACAGAAAATGTTCGACTGCTGCCCTGGACAGCACATTCTTCAGATCTGTCACCAATTGAAAACGTCTGGTCAATGGTGGCCGAGCAACTGGCTCGTCACAATATGCCAGTCACTACTCTTGATGAACTGTGGTATCGTGTTGAAGCTGCATGTGCAGTTGTACCTGTACACGCCATCCAACCTCTGTTTGACTGAATACCTAAAAGTATCAAGGCCGTTCTTACGGCCAGAGGTGGTTGTTCCTGGTACTGATTTCTCAATATCTAAAGACCTAAACTGCTTGAATATGTAATCACATGTCAGTTCTAGTATAATATATTTGTCCAATGAATACCCGTTTATCATCTGCATTTCTTCTTGGTGTAGCAATTTTAATGGCCAGTAGTGTATTCTTTGGTGTTGTGATTTCTTTCCCATCAGTGTAAGCTAAACTCAGTTAAATATGTGATGGGCTAAGCTGTCAGACAGCAAGGGGGGAGCGTAATGGTAACTTTCACACCAGGAAATTGGGAGGACATCTGTCTAGTGGATGAGCCCACATGCGGAATTAACTGTTCGGTATTTGATTGACCTGTCTGCGCACTTCACTTAGTCTTAATGATTTGTGGAACATAGTGAACTAAGCATATGGTCGACTGACATTGTATCATCCCAACAGGTGTCCCCCGTGTACCTGGCCGACATCGCGGAGGACAGGATGCGCGGCCTGCTGGTCACCATGGGCTCGCTTATGAGCAGCGTCGGCAGTCTCCTGACCAACGCCGTCGCTCCCTACGTGTCGTTCTTCACCCTGTGCGAGGTCCTGATGATCTTCCCTGTCGTCTTCGTGGCCGCCTTCTGGTGGATGCCCGAGAGTCCGTACTTCTTGGTAGTCAAAGGGCGCACTCAGGAGGCTGAGAGAGCGTTGATGAGGCTGAGGGGCAAGGACTCTGCGAAGGACGTGAGCGGCGAGGTGGAGTCCATCCAGAGGGTGATCCAGGAGGAGTCGAAGAACCGCAGAGGCGCCGCCGACGGCCTGCGGGAACTCAGAAGCAGCGCTGTTGCTCGCAAAGCTTTTGCGGTGAGTAATACAAAGTGAGTAGCACTGTGGTTCCCAACATGGGGGTCATTATCCTGTAAGGGGTAAAATGAAATTTTCTGAGGGGTAAAAACCGAACGTTGCAGACACGGAACTAAATTGTTTTCAAAAGGTCATTACTATTATAATAATTTTGTAAGGCTCTGGTACTGATTATGTAAGTTATCAATAATTACTTTTTCTCAATTAGTAGCAGTAACGCGGCGGAGGTTACAGGTTCCTCATATAATCCAATCACTACACATATATGTCGTACTTTGCTCCGCACGTCGTTGATGATAAAAATGAGAGAGATACGTAACAAATGCTAACTATCTCAAGAAAATGTCTTCCCCAACTTGTAGATAGTACCTGTAGTAGACCAGAAATTGCTTCATTACTCGCTTCGAAGCGGAAAAAATAATTAACTGACAGCACGACATAGCAGTAACTGCGTAAGGGCTACCATAGTGGTGGACACAATTTTATTACTATTGTTATTGTTACTATTTGATTGGTTAGACACAAAGCATTAACAGCGTGAAGTCATCCAATTTGTGAAGTGATAAGTATGGTGCACACATCTCAACTTGTTTGATTTTAAATGGTGTTGCGGTGTGCAGGTCAAGAAAGTGTTGCAACAAAGAGGAGTGTTCGAGGGGAAGACCGTCTTGCAACAAGTGTGTACCCACACTGTGGACAGCTAGCTTTCTTTTCTGAGAAGGAGTTGTGGTAGCACTTGCAATGCACCAAGAACCCCTTCGCCATTTATTCTAACACACACACACACACACACACACACACACACACACACACACACACACAAACACACACACACACACACACACACGCACACGCACAAACTAAATATAATTCATCCTTCATCATTCTAAATATAAGTGTTCCAAGAAAAGTCTTTCATTGTACAGTTTATTTAATTGCTACAGTAGGTGATAACGTGGGGAGGAGGGAGTAACAAATTTAGGGGGGGAGGGGGGAGGAAGGGCCTGAATACAATCTTATGTCTGATTGCTCTCAGGGGTATAGGTCTAAGAAAGGTAGGCAACCAGTGGCCTAGTAAGTTAGTGGTTCCGATAAATGCACTAATTGCTCTTATCATGTGCTTCAAGCCAGAATGTTGGTGAGTTCACTGTATCTTCCCAAAACAGACCATGTGGAAACATTACACTGTACTGATACTAAAATGTAGACTTTCACGGCCGGAAATATCATGTCCATTATAATTATCCGGGCTGTTATGCCACGGTCGGTTGATGAATTTTGTCTCAATTCCCAACGTTTCGTCTCCGACTGCGGGAGACATCTTCAAGGGGGTCCGTAGGTCCAACACATCCACTGGCTCAGTCAGTAGCGAGCCAGTGGGTGTGTTGGACCTACGGACCTCCTTGAAGATGTCTCCCGCTCAGAATGGTTGCTGTATTGTAGCTGACCATAATGGTATGCCTCATTAGCGGAGTATGGATGTATATGTATGTGACCTTAGAGCCAGGTATACTGACTGAGACAGAGTGAACTGGCGTCCATATTGCGCCGTAAGGGCTGCCTTGAAAAATAAGGCCCTCTAAATCTATGGGACGCTAATCCTCGATCCTTCTTACATCAGTTTAGTCACTGGACGTCAATTTTGGAAAACTTCACGGCGCCGCAAGCAATTCTTTAGAGATGAAGCACTCAACCTTGATCAATGCAGAGACTTTGCACAGATCCTCGTAACATGTTATCTATAAGAATCACTGTTGCTTTGGCAAGTTTCCTGAGGTATTGGCAAGGACCTCTCCCACTGTCGCAGGTGGTCGCCACGCTCACCACGCTGAACATCTTCTGCGGCAGCCCTGCCATGGGCGCGTACGCGACGCAGATCTTCCTGTGGAGCGGCAGCTCGCTGGACCCCGACGTGTCGACCATCATAGTGAACTCGATCCAGACGATCTCCTCCCTAAGTTCGTCGCTGCTGGTGGACTGCACCGGTCGTCGACCACTGCTGATGTTGTCCTACACAGGCAGCTCGATTTTTATGATTGCTGAGGGAATCTACTTCTACCTCATGGACCATGGCAGCGATGAACTCGTGGAGAGCCTCTACTGGTTGCCTCTCACAGCTCTAATTTCATTCCACGTAAGTGTCCCCAGTATATAATTTCGCTTGCAAAACTTTGAACTTGACAGTGTGCATTACGTCAAGTTAAGTAGGCTATACTAGATTAGTGATGTAGCAACAGCAGCCTCTGTACACATAGCCGATAATACGGTTTTATATATGAAACTGGTATCTGTACAGATACCACTGGTGATGTTGCAGCTTTCTAAGAATGAAATTACAGTGAAATCGGACCTTTAGCTGCGTACAGGCGTTGATAAATATCAAAGGAGGTCCCGGGTTCGAGTCCCAGTAGGGGCACACATTTTTAAACTGCCCCTGTTGATATTTATCAACGCCTGTAAGCAGCTAAAGGTCTGATTTCATTGTAATTTCAAAATTCAATATGGTTTTCTGTTACATCTCGTAAATATAAGCTATTGAAACAAGAGCATAATGACGTAAATATAAGCATAGCGAAAAACTTGATTTCGATAATGGAACAAAGATGTACGGAAAATACGCATTTTATGATGATCGTTATCTTGAAACAATACGGTACATAATTTACAAATTACGTAGTAACCGAGATTTAACTTCTTGCTCTACGTCTTACACTGCTGGAAATTGAAATAATAACACCGTGAATTCATTGTCCCAAGAAGGGGAAACTTTATTGACACATTCCTGGGGTCAGATACATCACATGATCACACTGACAGAACCACAGGCACATAGACACAGGCAACAGAGCATGCACAATGTCGGCACTAGTACAGTGTATATCCACCTTCCGCAGCAATGCAGGCTGCTATTCTCCCATGGAGACGATCGTAGAGATGCTGGATGTAGTCCTGTGGAACGGCTTGCCATGCCATTTCCACCTGGCGCCTCAGTTGGACCAGCGTTCGTGCTGGACGTGCAGACCGCGTGAGACGACGCTTCATCCAGTCCCAAACATGCTCAATGGGGGACAGATCCGGAGATCCTGCTGGCCAGGGTAGTTGACTTACACCTTCTAGGGCACGTTGGGTGGCACGGGATACATGCGGTCGTGCATTGTCCTGTTGGAACAGCAAGTTCCCTTGCCGGTCTAGGAATGGTAGAACGATGGGTTCGATGACGGTTTGGATGTACCGTGCACTATTCAGTGTCCCCTCGACGATCACCAGAGGTGTATGGCCAGTGTAGGAGATCGCTCACCACACCATGATGCCGGGCGTTGGCCCTGTGTGCCTCGGTCGTATGCAGTCCTGATTGTGGCGCTCACCTGCACGGTGCCAAACACGCATACGACCATCATTGGCGCCAAGGCACAAGCGACTCTCATCGCTGAAGACGACACGTCTCCATTCGTCCCTCCATTCACGCCTGTCGCGACACCACTGGAGGCTGGCTGCACGATGTTGGGGCGTGAGCGGAAGACGGCCTAACGGTGTGCGGGACCGTAGCCCAGTTTCATCGAGACGGTTGCGAATGGTCCTCGCCGATACCCCAGGAGCAACAGTGTCCCTAATTTGCTGGGAAGTGGCGGTGCGGTCCCCTAGGGCACTGCGTAGGATCCTACGGTCTTGGCGTGCATCCGTGCATCGCTGCGGTCCGGTCCCAGGTCGACCGGCACGTGCACCTTCAGCCAACCACTGGCGGCAACATCGATGTACTGTGGAGACCTCACGCCCCACGTGTTGAGCAATTCGGCGGTACGTCCACCCGGCCTCCCGCATGCCCACTATACACCCTCGCTCAAAGTCCGTCAACTGCACATACGGTTCACGTCGACGCTGTCGCGGCATGCTACCAGTGTTAAAGACTGCGATGGACCTCCGTATGCCACGGCTAAC
Source organism: Schistocerca gregaria (assembly GCF_023897955.1). Taxonomy (NCBI): domain Eukaryota; kingdom Metazoa; phylum Arthropoda; class Insecta; order Orthoptera; family Acrididae; genus Schistocerca; species Schistocerca gregaria. The sequence goes on from NC_064923.1 coordinate 460,399,603, forward strand.
TGGCTGACACTGACGGCGGCGGTGCACAAATGCTGCGCAGCTAGCGCCATTCGACGGCCAACACCGCGGTTCCTGGTGTGTCCACTGTGCCGTGCGTGTGATCATTGCTTGTACAGCCCTCTCGCAGTGTCCGGAGCAAGTAAGGTGGGTCTGACACACCGGTGTCAATGTGTTCTTTTTTCCATTTCCAGGGGTGTATAATGATAATGATGTAATGAATAACCGATATTCGTAGTTTTTAACTCACCAAGTTACCGTGACAGTGGCGCAATTCTGTCCAGTTTCCCATCGTCACTGTTGTCGGAAACGTCAAAACCGTCTTCATCGTCAATAATAAGACAAATTGTTAGCTGTTCATGGTCACTAACGATACTTTCATTGTCTATTCCGGAGAAATAAGTTTTTCGACGTGCTCGACCTTTTTCCTCCATTGTTGCAAGAGCTCCAAGCAATTGCCATTCCACCTCTGTTATTGTAAAGGACTTGTTATTCTTCCTCACCCGTGCGTTCACATCATTTCATACTAACACAGTGGAGTTGATATGGCAGTGATATCGTGGCAACCTTATGCAGTCTGACGGTGCTCCTCAGCAATTCCGTCTACTTGTAACTTGCACTGTAGGCTTCTTTTTTAACCACTCTTGTGGTTGGGGCTCTGTTCGGAATCACTAAATGAAAAGGAACATTGTCTGTTACAGTTGTTGTAGGTGCAGGTAACTATGTTGATAGGTTCCTGAACCACACAATAAAACGTGCGTGGTTCATGTTAACATGATAATCAACTGCCTGGAGCACAATCAATTTAGCTTCTCTTTCCGTTGGACGATAATCGCTATTGGCTGGAGTGTCACTCATCCAGCACTTCCTGACGCCTTCCCCAGCGTTAACCCACGTTTCGCCTAGCCGTATTATTGAATGAATGTCTTTTCCCACAATGTTGTGTCAGAATATGCTTCGAAGCGTAACAATGTGCGCCTTTTATGACAGTATTTCGCGTCTTTATAGCGCTTTGTGTTGGAAACTCATACTTTTCAGTACAATTTTCGTACGTTTTCCCGCTCCTGGAAAGTGCACTTCCTTCTAACGACACGGTTAACATTGCTAAGATAGTATACTCGTTCCTACTGTAGTAAGTGTAATGTACTTCCGACTTGCATCGGTCTGGAAAGACGGGGTGAGGCTGGTATTTCTCCTTTCCAGGACGCAGTGAAAATATATCTGATCCAGTCGCCTCGGCATTTTGTCGGCTCACGTCTGCATCTTGCAACTTTTGCAATAACACTCCCTTACTTACTAGTGTTCTTGCACTAATTCGAAGAGTTTTTGGTGTGAGTTCCTCAACTTTATCGGCAGGAATTGATGGCTGTCCATCAATACTAACGCATTCTTCCTCCTGCTCGTGAAACTAACGAGTTGTCCGTAGTAACTCCAGTGTCTGGCTGTTTAGAGGTAAAACACAACGAAACTAAACACAGTATAACGCAGGCACTCGTTGTTTATGTCAAAACAAAAAATGTGCCAATACGGGAACTTCTACGTCACTACCGGCAACTATTACTGCTCAGGGGCTGGTTAGCGCGCCAGCCCTAGCGCCTCGTGCTACTCGTTTTTGACTAGTTAAACCGTTGTGCTGCCGAGGCCAAAGTGTCAGCGGCCTGGGATTAAACCATTACATACCCTGAAAACTTGAAGTCCGCAAGACGGCAACTACATCCACCACGGGGGTTGAACTTGATGGCACATTCTACTGCGGTCGATCTCAATTAAGAATTGTTTACGGACATATTTCTGACGGAAGAAACTTTTCTCAATATCTGATCTGTTAGGGAAAGAGAAGAAGGATCGTGCAGTTCCAGAATCCCGGACTGTATGCCATTGTCCTTGGTTTAAGCTAAAACATCTGCAGAGTGTTGTATGTATAAGGGGCGATCAAAAAATTTCCGGTCGAGGGCGTTGCTGCAGCGTATATTCAACAAAGCACAACGCTGTTGCGTGTATTTAAGCACCGACATGTAAGCAAGGGATTAGTGTATGATTCTTGCCTTTCCGACGTGGGTGTGGTAAATGCGGAAACGCGAACTTTGGCGACGTCATTGCGAAATGCGTCAAAACAAGACCAACGCGCTACTGAAGTTTCTTGGCTACCGAAGGACAACCACTAGTATACCATTGTGGAGAACGAAGAATATGTGAGGGGCAGCATGTTTGTCAAAAACCACAGTTGTGCAATGTTGCACTAAGGGGTGCTGCTGCTACGTGAAAAGCCTCGACGTCATTTGAAAATGTTGTAACTCCGAAGTTAAGCTGACTCAACTGGAAGGCACTCGAGCACCTGCCCTATAGTCTTGATCTTTCCGAATGAGATTATGAGACCTTAGGTTGCTTAAAAAGGCCTTTAAGGATACACTACTCCAGTTGCACGAGGATGTGCAGCAAGCAGTTATGGAATTCTTCAAACAACGGGACGCTGTGTTTTGCCAAACGGGTATCTTCAGTCTGGTTCGTCCGTGGGATGATTGCCTCAATGCTCATGACAGTTTCGCCTGATTGGCATACCGATTCTGGACATCCTTATAGTATGATGACAACTTGCTGGGTTGGGACGCATACCAATGTGGCGCCTTTGGTTCATTTCCGTTTTTTTTATTTTTGAGTCCTCAGTCTTCTGACTGGATTCACGCAGCCCTACACGAACTCCTCTCCTGTACCAACCTCTTCATCTCAGAGTAGCACTTAAAAACTAGTCCTCAATTATTTGCTGGATGTATAGCAATCTCTGTCGTCCTCTACAGTTTTTGCCCTCTCGTACTAAGGAAGTCATTCCCTGATGTCTTAATAGACGTCCTATCATCTTGTCCCTTCTCCTCGTCAGTGTTTCCCAAATATTCCTTTCCCCTCCGATTCTGCGCAGGACCTACTCATCCCATACCTTATCAGTCCATAAAATTTCCTGCATTCGTCTGTAGCGCCAAATCTCAAAAACTGCGATTCTCTTCTGTTCCGGTTTTCCCACAGTCCATGTTTCACTACCATACAATGCGATGCTCCTAACGTACATTCCCAGGAACTTCTTTCTCAAATTAAGGCCTATGTTTGATGCTAGTAGACTCCTCTTGGCCAGGAATGCCCTTATTTGTCAATGTTAGTCTGCTTTTAATGTTCTCCTTGCTCATCTCCGTCCGTCATTGGTTATTTTGCTGCCTAGGTAATAAAATTCCTTAACTTCATCTATTTCGTCACCATCAATCCCGATGTTAAGTTTTTTACTGTTCTCATTTCCGCTACTTCTCATTAAGTTCATCTTTCCTCGATTTACTCTCAGTTCATATTCTGTACTCATTAGACTTTTCATTCCGTTCAGAAGATCATGTAATTCTTCTTCACTTTCATTCAGGACAGCAGTGTCATCAGCGAATCGTATCATAGGTATCCTTTCACCTCGAATTTCGGATCCAGTCCTGAATCTGTCTTTTATTTCCATCACTGCTTCTTCGATGTACAGGTTGAACGCTAGGGGAGAAGGACTACCTCCCTGTTTTACACCCTTTTCAATCCTGTTATTCTCTCTTGGCTCTTGTACATATTCTGTATCACCCGATTACCCGCCTCTCCCTATAGCTTACCCCCATTTTTCTCAAGATTTTCAACATCTTGCACCATTTATATCGTCGAATGCTTTCTCCAGGTGGACAATTCCTATGAACTTGTCTTGATTTTTCTTCAGTCTTTCCTTCCATGTAACGTCAGAATTGCCTCTCGGGTGCCTTTATTTTTCCTAAAGCCTAACAGATAGTCGTCTAACATATCCTCAACTTTCTTTTCCATTCTTCTGTGTATTATTCTTGTCAGCAATTCGGATGCATGACCTGTTGAGCTGATAATTCTCGCACTTGTCAGACCTTGCAATCTTCGGAATTGTGTAGATGATATTTTTCCGAAAGTCAGATGGATAGTGGTTTTGTTACCAATTCACCTTATGATTTTAGAAATTCTGATAGAATGCCTTATTTGACTTTAAGTCTTCCCAACCTATTTCCAAATTATGATTCTAATACTTTATCTCCGATCTGTTGTAAATGGACTCCTGTTTCTTCTTCTACTACGTCACACCAATCTTCACCCTCATAGAGGCCTTGAGTATAATGTTTCCACATACCGCACTCTCCTCTACATTTAGCAGTGGGATTCCTACTGCACCCTTAATGTTAGCGGCCTTGCTATTAATTTCACCGAAGCTTGTTTTGACTTTCCTGCACACTGAGTCAGTCCTTCCGACAATCGTTTCTTTTTCGATTTTTTCACATTTTTCATGCAGCCACTTCGTCTTAGGTTCCAAACACTTCCTGTTTATTTCATTTCTCAGTTACTTGTATTTCTGCACTCCTGAATTTTCCTGAACATTTTGGTACTTCATTCTTTCATGGATCAACTGAAGTATTTCTTCTGCTACCCATGGTGTCTTAGCATTTACCTTTCGTGTTCCTTTGTTTGTGATTGCCATTTTTAGAGATGTCCATACTTTTCGGCTGTACTGTCTACTGAGCTATTCCTTATTGTCGTATCTCGCAATTCCATAGTTCTTCTGTATCCCACTTCCTCATGTATCGATCCTTCCTGACTAATCTCTTTAACTTCAGCCTACTCTTCATCAGTACTGCATTGTGATTTGAATCTATATCTGCTCCTGGGGACGCGCTGACGTCCAGTACTTGATTTCGGAATCTCTGTCTGTCCATGATGTAATATAATTGAAATCTTCTTGTATCACCCAGCCTTTCCCAAGTGTACCTCCTCCTCTCGTAATTCTTGAACAGAGTACTTGCTATTACTGAAGTTTATTAGGAAGTAAATTAGTCTTTCTCCTCTCTTATTTCTTGTTCCAAGCCCATATTCTCCGGTAACCTTTTCTTCTACTCCTTCCCCTACAACTACATTCAAGCCCCCATGGCTATTAGAGTTTCATCTCCCTTTACATGCTGTATTACCCTTTAGTACCCCCACATACTTTTTCGATCTCTTCATCTTCAGCTTGCGACCCCGGCATGTATACCCGAACTACAGTAGTCGGTGTTGGTTAGCTGGCGATTCTGATAAGAACAACGCTATTACTGAAATGTTCATAGTAACACACTCTCTGCCTTACCTTCCCATTCATAACGAATACTTTTCTCGTTATAACATTTTCTGCTGCTGTAGATATTACGCTATATTTATCTGACCACAAATCCTTGTCTTCTTTCTATTGAACTTCACTGTATACCTAGATTGAGCCTTTGCATTTCGCTTTTCAGATTTTATAGCTTCCCTATCACGTTCAAGATTCTGACATTCCACGCCCCGACTCGTAGAATGTTATCCTTTCGTTGGTTATTCAATCATTTTCAATTCCTTACAACAACAAAAAACACAATGTTAGGTTGCGGCAGCACTCTTCTCAACCATGCACGTTGTGCAAATAGACACTTTGTAACCTCCCCAGAATAAAATAATATGAGTAATATTCACATTTAGTGTAACCTCCCAACAGAAAAATGCCTAAACCTCTCAACAGTAATTGCGTAACCTATCAATAATACAATATGACTAGCCTCCAGATAAAAGAATGTGACTCATAGATAACCTTTCAATAATTGACTGTGAATTTAAACTGGTAAATTTTGGACGTCAGCAGTGCTGCGTCATGGCCCTGAAAGGTCATTCTGAATAAATAGAAAATTCTTACCTCAATAAGGTCGCCGGATAACGCATCTGTATCTGCTCCTATAAGAAATTTTTCTGGCACAGCCGAGTGCAATGCTGGATGATATATTTGTCATGTGTAAAAAGAACAACTGATTTTTCTTTGCAATAATCGGAATGACCATGGATTGGAGAAATGAGTAAATTCTTTAAATTGAAATGAATGATTGTCAAAAGTTACTTTTTATGAGAAATATTATTATTAAGAGATTTTTTTAAAACATTTACATGGGACTTGATATAACAATACTACATATGTGCGAAGCTGCATTTACCTTATACTATAACGCTCACGCCCCGCCATCGCTCCACCACGAGCGGCCCAGCCAACACGATACACCAGACTTCTCGCTAGCAACAACTTACTCCTACTGCTACACAGTTCCTACTGCAGTCAACACTGCTCGTTGGTCTCAGATTCTCTTATAGCTTACATATCGCAGGCAGGGCGTGAGCAATCCATCGAAATTACATCTGCTCGACTGCGCTAACAACAAAACCTTTAATCATGGATCTCTTACAACTTGTCATATCATCCTTTTGCTGAACATCCCTACAAATGTCAAGTTCAAATCAAATGGCATATTGAGAACTTTATATTATAGTCTGACAAGTAACAAAAACGTCCTAACAGAACTAAAAATTTTAATCCGAATTGAATGTTAATTTAAACACGGATTTTCGCACGTAACATCATATCTTTGTTGTGAAGCAAATCTAGGACTATAGATAAACCATTTTCCGAACTTGTTTTTTATACTATTATCTTGAAAGAATCGTAAATACTGTTTAGTGTTGATTATTTGTGGAGTGTGATATGTGTTTGAAGTCTTTCAGTTTCCAGTGGCACGCAAAAACTACAAAAATATGAGAATAGTGCCTGCAAATGGTTTTCTGTATTAGCAGAGGTACCATATCTAACAATTTCAGTTAAGGACTAATTGCTGGAGAGTATAGGATAAGAACCGTACTGCTACAGGCTTGAGGAGTTTAGCAACCTGCACTACCTAGGTATTACGACAAACTAATTATAAACTGGAGTATACACTAAATACGTTCTACAGTATTATTTATTTTATAATTAGATGTAAATCAATTTTCAGCTTTGTAGGACCTCCTCAGGCAAGTTAAATCTCCATAGATAGTCCACACAACATCAGTTTTTCCAAAGATATATACCAAAAAAATTAGTACATCTTGAAAGAGGAGGTCGATTATGATCAAATGACGGCATATGACACCTGGGGGATAGTAGACTTACTGGTAATGGCTTCGAAGTCATCCGTGAACAGATAGTGTAGTTGCATAGCTAACAGAGCACCTTATAGGTCTACCCTTTAAAAGGGAATGTTCACAGCCAGAAGGCTCAGTGTGTGCAAACGTGTGAAGCAAGCGACCAACGGAGCGAATTTGAAAGGAGTAAAATTATGGCCGTCCGAATGGCAGGATGGTCCTTTCGGAGAAATGACGCAATTGACCCACAAAGTGGACTTTCTGCGTCAGCTGTGCAACTTTGTAGGTATGCGTGGGTACAAGAACACTCTCAAACTTGTAGGCGAGTTTCCCAATGCCCACGCAGGATCATTGTACTGTAAGGTCAGCAGTAACATATCCTACAACTACCACAGCACGGAGATGAGGGATTGTGAGGCCAGACGTGTCAATATGAACTGTAGTGAACCTGTTATTAGCAGTGGAACTACGGGAACGCAAAGCTCTAGCCTAGCATCCACTCACGCCACAGCATCGACGTGCAGGGCTAGACTGGTGCCGTCAGAGGACAACTTGGCAGATGGAATGGCACGCGGTGGTCTTTAGCGATGAAAACGTATTCTGCCTGCACGCAAGTGACTGCCGTTTGCTCGTACGATGTTGACCTGGTGAGTGCTATTTCGTAGAGTGCATTCATCCGTGGCATACAGGCCCCACCCCATAGCCTTACTGTCTGGGGTACGATAGGATTACTGACGAAGCCATCCACATGAAAGTGGGCTTCGTCACTAAACCACGCATGTATGCCCATACTAATTCCCACCCTGCCCCGCGGCCAACCGTGGAGTTTGAACGTCCTAACGGAAATCGTTCAGAAGTTACGTTGATTTTATTTCACATACTTCAGTAACTGCTACCCTGTATCTCTATTAAAAATGATGTGAAGAGTCCCGTTTGAGTGGAAATTCTTATTCTTCCTAGAAAATGATATAAAGAATACAGTTCAGAAAATGAGTTAGCTATAGTTTTTGGTTTTCTCCACAACAGAGATACGTGCAGAAATCCTTGCCAAAATTAACATTCAAGTAGGATGAAAATTGTGGGTTCTATTATAGCTTATTTGATACTTTGCGCTAGAAGTCCTTAACACGCGATTTGACGAAAAGTTTTGTTTGCGCAGAAGTCTTAAAAAAATTTCAGATCGCTCTGAGCACTATGGGACTTAACATCTGAGGTCATCAGTCCTCTAGATCTTAGAACTACTTATACCTAACTAACCTAAGGACATCACACACATTCATGCCTGATGCAGGATTCCAACCTGTGACCGTAGCGGTAGAAGTCTTAAACCCTTCGTCGCCGCTTCTACGTCTAATGCTCGAGCTGCCTCTTTTGGTGCAGCAGCCTGACAAACTTTTGCATCTTTTCTAGCTGCTGTTTAACATCGGCGCCAACGCGCTGATATGGGTGGTGGCCAACGAGCTGGTGCCGGACGGGGTGCGCAGCCTGACCATCTCGTTCATCGCCGTGTGGAACGCGGTGCTCACCTCGGCGACCATCAAGCTCTTCCAGGTGGTGAGATCCGCGCTGGGCACCTACGTCTGCTTCTGGTTCTTCGCGGGCTGCGCCGCCACGGCGCTGCTCTTCACGGTCTTCTTCATCCCGGAGACGAAGGGCCGATCGCTGGAGGAACTCAACACCGAGATGAGGGCTCAGGCCGCTGCGGACCGCGCCAGACACGACGCCAAACACAGATCGTAGGAGAGCCGCGCGGCTTTCATCCGGAATCGCTGCACCAGCAACTGGATGCGCCCAGTGAGCGCCGAGGGTTGCTGCAGTGACAGATGCCGCAGCTATCGAATATAATAAACAGTTTCCATTCTTTGCTGAGAGTACTTCCTTTTGTGTTCTGTATCAGAACCTCAGTGAACTTTCAAAATGATACTTCTGCTTTACGATGGCTTCGCAGTATTTGCTGCTCTTTAAAGCGCGATTACCCGTAGTGAACAATGTAATTGTACACCGTCTGTAGTCGAACATGAATTGTGATCTGGTAAACACTGTACTAGTATCAGCTTTATGCTGATTAACGGTAGAAATAACTTTACCATTACTGTAGATGAACAATGAGCTGAGCTGAAAGAGCAGAAAACGTGTTTTATAATTAACCCAGTATATTCCCAAGATACTCAATATCTCTTTTAGGTTCATTCGTACGACAAGCGCATTTCCAACTGTCCAAGTAATATAATGAGTAGTTTTGTGTTTATTACTTGTGTTTTTGTACCGGAAAGACATTGTGTAATTTTACTGACTTAATAAATTTATATTACTTGTGAATTTCAATCTTAGTTACAAATCCTCCCCATTTTGAATTAACAGATTGCCAGGCAACTAATTTGACGAATCATCTGTTCCAACTTTTTAGAAGATATAAGTTGAACGTAAGATAAACGACACAGCCCTTCCACCACTTAGGCTAAGAGATACACGGTAAGTCAATTACGATATGCGTTTCAATTCTATTAATCTACAGTGCTTGCCAGTCGTTAAATGGCATCATTGTCTTTAGGAGAAGTTATACAAGGAGCTGAAATTCATAGAATACTTTAAGCGCAATGTAAGGACAAGGTGTTTACCACCAGATTGAACTACTCAAAAGCGATAGAATAAGAGTGACTGGCACAGGAAGAAAACGACATCCAATGACATCCGCCACTGATGACAACGTTGAGAAAGTCTCATGATCTGATTCTGAATAATCTACTAGGGGTTTATTGGTTGATCTGGAGGAAGGGACCAAACAGCGTGGTCATCGGTCACATCGGATATGGAGAGCATGGGGAAGGAACTCGGGCGTGTCCGTTGAAAGGAACCATCCCGCAATTTTCCTGAGGCGTTTTAGGAAAATGACGGAAAACCTAAATTAGGATGGCTCGACGCGGGTTTGTACCGTCGACCTCCAAAATGCGAGTCCAGTGCGGTAATCACTGCGCCACCTCGCTCAGTAGTATCAGCTGCTGACGAAGTGGTAATCTCAATGGACGTAAGTCATGGTTCTTCCTGTGACATTGTTCAAAATAGGCTCGTCATCCGGAAATTTTCAGCAAGATGGTTCCCAAAACAATTCAATGTAGGACATAAGTGCAGTTGGGTGAGAGTCGGTAAGTAGCTGTAGGATCAAAGTGTTACACAGGCGAAATATTTTTTAAGGAAATCATCACTGGCTATGATTCAAGAATCCACGTCGAAAGTTGCATCCGCAAAGTCCCACATCCGCCTCAAGGAACACAAGTGAAATGCGCGTTATAAAACAAATATTCGGTCATACAAGACGAACAAGTACAACGCTCGTTCTTTCTTCTTTAGTCACACAAAGTGTTGAGTGCTATCGACAAACAATTGCAAAGTTGTTTCCATATTTCTATATTTCCAGAAGCTTCACAAGCGGTTTGTAGTTAAATTGCGTGCTTATAGAATACGGTCTCTGTTATACGACTGGATTCGTGATTTCCTGTCGGAGAGGTCACGGTCTGTAGTACTGTAATCGAAGGAAAGACTTAGATCAAAACGGAGGTGATTTCTGGCGTTCCCCAAGGTAGTGTCAAAGTCCTTCTGTTGTTTCTTATCTATATAAACGATTTAGGAGACAACAGTGCAGCCTTCTTAGATTGTTTGCTGATGGTGCTATCGTTTATCGTCTAGTAAAGTCATAATATGATCAAAACCAATTGCAAAATGATTTAGAATAGATATCTGTATAGTGCGAAAATTGGCAAATTGACCCGAAATAATGAAAAGTTTGATATCACCGACATGGATGCTAAAAGGAATTCGTTCAACAGCGATTACGCAATAAATCAATCAAATCTAAAGGCCGTAGATTCAATTTACGAATTACAATTACGAACAATTTAAATAGGAAAGAATATATGTAAAATGTTGTGGGGAAGGCCAACCACTGTCTACGTTTTATTGCAGAACACTTAGAAGATGCAACGGATTTGCTAAAGACACTGCCGAAACTACGCTTGTCCGTCTTCTTGAGGAGTACTTCTGCGTGTTCTGGGATCATTACCAGACAAAATTAACGGAGAACATCGAAAAAGTTCAAAGAAGGGCTTCACATTTTTTATAATTGAGATATAGAGGAGAGAGTATCACGGACAGGGTGCGGGACTTGGGGTGGACATCACAGAAACAATGGCGTCTGTCGTGGAGCCACCTTCTTAAGAAATTTCAGTAATCAACTTTCTTCTCGGAATGCGAAAATATTTTGTTGTTGGCGACCCACATAGGGGAAACGACCATCATTATAAAATAATGCAAATCAATGCTGTAACGGGAAGGTATAGGTGTTTCTGTTTTCTGTGTGCTGCTCGAGAGTGGAATAATAGAGAATTTTTGTGAAGGTGGTTCCATGAACTCTCTGCCAGCCACTTAACTGTGATTTTAAGAGTAGACAAACAGATGTAGATGTTGTGCCAAGGAGAATAATTGGATAATCAAAATTTGGTTTGATAGCAACTGTCCTTGTCACACTGGCAGTCCTTGCCGCAGCGTCTAGGCTTTTAATGTCCATGCGGAAAAGGTAAAAACGTCAAACTCATTTATTCTTTAGGGCTGGGTGAGGCGGCACGGCGGCCCCTGGGCACAGCTAGGCCAGGGCAACAGCTCTGTCCACAGTAACGTGGAGCAGGCACCAGATTCACTTCCATGATAACTGCTCATCCCCCTGGGGAGGTGTTCCTCTGCTAATGAGATTCACTTATTTACTGTTACTAGCAACATGACCGTGAGACCACAGTTGTAGTGCACAGTCCAAGAGTAATAAACGATCAGCTTGTCTCACAAGCACACAGGTCCAATACTCCCGGAATAATAACCATGAAATAGTGGCAGAGAGTGAGACAATATCACATAGCGGTATTTGAAAGCCCCTTCATCCCCCTTTGAAAAAGAATAAAACACCATTCACACTGCCATTCTCGTCCATCAACTGTTTAGGCATCGCAGAAATTAGTTAATTCAAAGACTCTCTGGAATTAGAAAAGAGCTCCTAATAATCTTCCATCATGGTGCAGAATATGGCAAGGCAACATGTGAGATATTTGATAACTTAAACATTGTCATGTAAACAACATATGGTACTTCATACGCGTGCATACATAAAATGTGTTTGTGGAATCGTCATACAATACTAAGAATCTTTCCTCCACATAATATTAATCTTAAATTTGTCTTTTAGCCTAGATTCACTGTGCAAGGTTGATACTAGTAGTATAATCTTAACTGATTAATTTAATCATAAAATTCTATGTTACATAACCTAAGATCTGTGTGTAACTTGTATACTCTGTGAACAAGTGTCCACCAATTTTAAACTTATGGTACATGATTACCACTGCAGAAGGATGTTCAGATGTCACACAGTAATGTTCTCCCATGTCAGGATGTCAAAATTACAGTAACAATAAATATAAATCCATCCTTGGTGATTTATTTTCAAAACAGTTTAGTCTGCAAATAATAGCAGAAGCCTTATTAACAGGTTTCGCCTTTTTGACGCGTCTTCAGAGTTTGTTTGGAAACAAATTCTGAAGATGCCTCAAAAAGATGAGACCCGTTAATAAAATTTCTGTCGTGATTTGCAACCTAGCCTGTTTTTATTAATGAAAAATAAAAAAAAATGGTTTGTTTTCAGAAAATTGATACAGGGAAGACTGGCGACTACCAATTTTTTTGTCAGAAGGACATGTATTGAACATCATTGCTCATGAGAGCGCAACAGTGAACATCAACTAACGTAACAACCAATGTTCCCGACAGAAGAAAAAAGGTGTTGATTTGAGTTTACTATTTACAAGTGAAGTAAAGTAGTGATCTAAATGTAAAATGGCACAAAATAAATGAAATAGTTTTAAAATGTAATCTTGTGATAATAACCTAGGGAAAAATGAGTTGCATTGCCAAAAGATATTGTCTGTCATGTGTGCAAATACGTGAGCAAAATATATTATATTACTTGCACTGTCCGTACACTTGAACTGTCACTCACAAAAAACTCGATGAACAGCAAAACCTCTTTTTATCTGATATGCAATTCAGTTTTATAATATTGTTGCGTACAGATGATGTTTTTTTTTTCAATGGACAGCTTCTTCTGTGGCTAAACGTCTGACAAATCTTCGTGTCTGTGACACCTGTGATGCGATAGCTGACACGCTGGGGACGCTGCAGTCCCCACAGAGAGGAAGGGAGTCCTCTGCTACACGTGCTCACTGGCCAGACACTCGTCGCACCTGCTGGCAACATGTTTGCCCCGGAAACAGTCGCACAGCTCAATGAGCAAGTTTTTCCGCTGTGAAGAACTACCAAAGCACATGACAACTTGTTCTGACATTTTGCAACTGTTGAACGTTAGAATGAATGTGACTGTGCAGCCGAGGAAAACTTAATATAAAGTACATTGCCCTGATTTATTCACTCACAAATCAAAGCAAATGAAAATATACTTTCTACAGCAGACGTTAAGTGCAAATATTGAGAAACTCGTTACTCGTTATGTTACTCAATTCTCGTTACTCCGAAAAATTTCCATTTAATAAATTTCTGGCTCACTACCCTAGGTCTGTCCATGTGAGGGACTAAGTGAGATGTGTGCTGTCCATAGTAATTTCAGAGAGAGCAATATGGTCAAAATTATAAACGGTTCCAGCTACTCAGGCCGGTGAACTTGAAGTGGAAGACACAACTCCTAACATAAGTGTGGTCAGGGGGACTCAGCATTCTTGAAATGTTAGGAAGCTTGGAAATAAATTAACCTAGGAAGTTTTTAAGATAGAGAAAAAAAAAACAAGGCGTAATGGGTATTATAACAGGCACTATAATGTAATTAAAACTTACAACAGTGGAAATGACAATATTTATGTAAATATAAAGTTGTTAAGACTTTCGTTGTTAAGACTTAATAAGTCACGGCTGCAAAATACTGATACGAATTCATTATAGACGAATGGAAAATCTGGTAAAAACCGACCTTGGAGAAGATCAGTTTAGATTCCGTAGAAATGTTGGAACATGTTAGGCAGTCTGACCCTATAACGTATCTTAGAAAAGGGATTAGGGAAAGGCAGACCTATGTTTCCCGCATTTGTAGACTTAGAGAAAGCTTTTGACAGTGTTGACTGGAATACTTCGGGTCAAACAGAGGGAGCGAAAGGCTGTGGACAATTTGTACAGAAACCAGATGGCAGTTGTAAGACTCGAGTGGCATGAAAGGGAAGCAGTGGATAGGAAGGGAGTGAGACAGGGTTGTAGCCTACCCCCGATTTTATTAAATCTGTATATTGAGCAAGAAGTAAAGGAAACAAAAGAAAAATTTTGAGTAGGAACTAAAATCCACGGAGAAGAAATAAAAATTTGAAACTTGCTGATGACATTGTAATTCTGTTGGAGACAGCAAAGGACCTGGAAGAGCAGTTGAACGGAATGGACAATGTCATGAAAGGAGGATATAAGATGAACATCATCAAAAGCAGTGCGAGGGTAATGGAATGCTGTCTCATTAAATCAGGGAATTAGTATAGGCAATGAGACATTTAAAGTAGTAGATGAGGTTTGCTATTTGGGGAGCAAAATAACTGATGATGGTCGAAGCAGAGAGGATATAAAATGTAGACGACAATGGCAAGAAAAGCGTTTCTCAAGAAAAGAAATTTTTTAACATCGTTTATACATTTAAGTGTCAGAAAGTTTTTTCTAAAAGTATTTGTATTTAGTGGAGGCATGTATGGATGTGAAACATGGACTACAAATAGTTTAAACAAGAAGAGAATAGAAGCTTTCGAAACGAGGTGCTACAGAAGAATACTGAAGATTAGATGGGTAGTCACATGATTAATGAGGAGATACTGAAAATAATTAGGGAAAAGAGAAATTTGTGGCACACTTTGACTACTGTTGGTACGACATGTTCTGAGGCATCAAGAGATCACCAATGTAGTATTGGAGGGCAGCGTGGAGGGTAAAAATCGTAGAGGGAGACCAAGAGATGAATACACTAAGCAGATTCAGAAGGTGCAGTAGTTACTTGGAGATGAAGAAGCTTGCGCAGGATAGAGTAGGATGGAGAGCTGCATCAAACCAGTCTCTGGAACAACAGAAGGCTTTCGTTGACCTTGTTGGAAAACTGCCTGTTGGCTTCTGTCTCGAGTTCCTCGGCCAACATTCGTCTGATGATTTTTCTGACGTTTCGCCATCACGGGTGGCTCGCATTATCGAAGTTTCACCCTCCATTGCTGGTGGTGGACTGGACCCGAGCTCGTGGCCGCAGACTGTATACGTACCTGGTGCGCCAACGTCCAAGGGCTTCTCCGCGATCATTACAGCTGCGGTTATCCTCATGCTATCTGCAATGGTAGTTCGCTGCGGCATGGAAAGCCATGATCCGTTTATCTTGAAGCTTTCTTCTTACTTGTTGAATCTATCCTCGTGTATGTGTATTTCTTCTCTGAACAAGCGGGTGCGGTAGTTCTTCTCTACAGGCAGAACTTCAGTGTGTGCGAATTTTACTACGTGGTCAGTCTCACACATCGCGTGCTCTGCCACGGCCGAATTCTCCACCGGCCCCAACCTATAATATCGCTCGTGTTTTGTGATCCTGATGTTGATCGATCGTCCAGTCATTCCACCTAAACTTTTCCGCATGTGCATAGTATGCGGTATATACTCGACATTGCAAGTGGATCCGTTTTCTCCTATGACTATGAAATCGGCATAGGAGAAAACGGATCTATCATGGCTTCCTCAACAACGACAGCAAAAATGAGAAACCTGTCAACGCTGAAGGCACAAGCAGTATAAGTCGAGGGAAACAATAATTCTTCAACTGTCGTAAGCGCATCGATTCCACACCCGAAGATAATGAGACAAATGGGATCTCCGTCCTCAGTGAACATCCGCAGTCACCAAGCAGGGTACCAGAAAACACCGAGACCACGAAGGATTGCGCATATCGTCAAGTGAGCTCGGCGAGCGACTCCGTGGCCTCCCGCCGGACACCGAACAGTTGGTAGCCTCGAGCAGAGTGGTTTCATAACCGGCAGGAATCGATTCTAACACGCACACGAGTCAGTTCTATCTAAAAAAGCTGGCGTTTGACAAATCCTCAAAACAATTCAGCAAATGCTCCAGGTTGCAATTTGCAGCTAACAGCGGGCCAAACAAATTACATTATAACTTCTGCATTGCTTTCACTAACTATGCCCAACACAAAATTCTAATCTTCCTCATGCCACACAAAAAAATTCTTCTCTCACATCACAATAAAACGAAACCTATTACACACAATATGGTCAGAAAATCAAAATGAAATAAGGTAAAGCACTGTGAAAATAATTGGAATTTTAGAGGAACGATGAATCACATTTTATCTTACACCCCGATGATTCCGAATGAGAAAAAATATTTTTATAGGCAGTAACTGGTGGCGGTTCTCACTTCACTTCTGCACTTCATTACCTAAAACTATTGCAAAGCATTCATCATGGTCATGAAACAGGGCTCACTGTACAAAGCAATTTTGAGACCGTTGAACATGGACACTCAGATGCTTACGGTTGTTTGACAACAAAAATAAGATTTGCGAAGAAAGTCTAGCCCCAACGTTCTACACATAATTCTGCTCCTTATTTTTCCCCAAGAGAAACAAACATATTTTATTTTAGACCTTAACAAATGTATAGATACATATAACGATTGACTTGATTCTGAATTTAGTAAAAAAAGACTTTTGGTTGCGAATCCACAGAAGACAAAACTTCGTTCTCAGTTTAAACTACTTAAGATTAAATTTTCCAGTTGTGCCCATTGTCAGTTACCGTCAACGTCCTAATTAAGAGATAACGGTTTTTGTAATAACAAGTATAAGGAAATTTTTCTGTTTGATAAAACCTTTACTTTAAGGAATAGCTATGAAATGTCAATGATTATTAGAGAAACTGCTATTCCTGTAGGTGAACTCCTTGCATCCTTTGATATTGCAAATGTTTACACTAACGTTCCGATTAATCAAAACTTGACATTGTACGTAGGAACTTCTTGCAGTATAGAAAACTTATCACATTTAAGGATTATGATTTACTTGAGTTAACACCCCTGTCCCTATATTTTAGCTATTTCACTTTTAATGGTAGGATATACTCTTAAAACATATTTGGGCCATGGGTATCTGCCGGCCGCGGTGGTCTCGCGGTTCTAGGCGCGCAGTCCGGAACCGTGCGACTGCTACGGTCGCAGGTTCGAATCCTGCATCTGGCATGGATGTGTGTATTGTCCTTAGGTTTGTTAGGTTTAAGTAGTTCTAAGTTCTAGGGGTCTGATGACCACAGCAGTTGAGTCCCAAAGTGCTCAGAGCCATTTGAACCATGGGTAGCTGCTTATCGGGTTTTCTTGACAAAATTTTTATTAATAAACTCAAGAATAAATTTTTCAATTCTCATAATGATATGAGAGACAACCTTATATTCTATCGCAGACAGGTAGAAGACATTTTCGTGCTAATCGGAGTAATGGTGATGATATTGTGAATTTTAGGTTAGCTCTCAATCGTACGCACGATAAAAACCAGTTTACCGTGGAAACGGAGGAGGAAGAACGTAAAAATTTTTTTGAATTTGTAGGTAATTAGGGAAGGCTCAAGTTTGACTACTGACGTTTATCGTAAGCAAACTACCACTGATAATGTTATCGATATGGAATCGTGTCACTCCCTCGTTCATACGTGATAATATTTTGTTCAATAGACTAGTTAAACTGCAGCTTAGTGGAGACGCTAGCAAAAAGAGATCGCCATTATAGTTCAGGCTACACTAGTTATAGGTAACACTGAGAACTCCATCCGTGCAACGGGTAGAAAAAATTAGAACATGCACTGGCGTTAAGCCCTACCCTGTGGGTGAAAGAACTGAATACGCTTTGTTGTCTTATGGTGGTGCCTAGCCGGCCGATGTGGCCGAGCGGTTCTAGGCGCTTCAGTCAGGAACCGCGAGACCACTACGGTCGCAGGTTCGAATCCTGTCTCGGGCATGGATGTGTGTGACGTCCTTAGATTAGTTAGGTTTAAGTAGTTCTAAGTTCTAAGGGACTGATGACCCTAGAAGTTAAGTCCCACAGTGCTCAGACCCATTTGAACCATTTTTGTGGTGCCTATTGTGTTAGAATGGGTTACGCGTTTAAGGAGGCCAGTGCAAAAATAATTTTTAGTAAACGTAAGAAACTTGGTTTGCTTTTGCGTCTTTGCCTCGATGTCAAGCCAGATATATTTAAAGAACCAGAGGTATACAAAGTTCGTTGTAGCTCGCGCAGTATTGTCTACAAAGGGCAAACGAGAACGGACTATACGTTAGGTACAGGGAACATAATTACAAATACATTGATGCTCTTGGCTGTCACGAAGAAAATGAAGGCCACGATTTGCCTCCTATAAAAGAGTTAATGGAAGTGCCTAAGGGACGGGAGACGGAAATATATATTCACTGTGCCGCTGATCCTCCTACACTGTCATGAAATGTATTTGCAAACTGCGAATACCGTACCACCACAGCTACACATTTTACTGGAAACAAATGAAAATTTGTACCGAACCAAGACATCACGCTTTACACGTGTCGTCATCTTAACCGTGTTTCTCCTTTCTTTTTGATCGTTATTGTTCTCGGCATTCGGTCTGGACGAACGTCACAACACCTGTTGAAGTTGATCGTTGAATACTTCAGTCGGTTTTTTATTACAAAGGGCAGTCAGCCCTCTGACCAAACACGCTGAGCTACAGCGCTGGCTATCTCGACTACCCAAAGACGCTTCGCGGTCAGACACGAAGTTACACTGCTGCCCACAGTGCTCGCGCAACTATGTGCAGAGACTTATTTAGTTTTCTCGTCACATTGGCTTGTCTTTCGAAAGAAATACATTAGTGCGGTGTTTGGATCTGAAGGTGTCTGTAAAGACTGATGCAATGTTCCTTCAGACAAGCTTGCATCGAACTGTACAGGCACTGTCAAATACAGAGACTACACTAATACCTTCTATAGCGGTTAATGAACGGACAGGTTCCGCTCACCAAAGGTTTTCTAGTATTTTCGATAGTTTGTTGTTGGAATAGCCATCGTCTATGCAGAATTATGTGATAAATCTACATACACGTTTCTGTTATCCGTTTCATTTATATACCTGGCCATGTTTTTACGCTCTCGCTTGACCTTTCATTTCGCACATGGTGATTTCCTTACATGTGGCACATGTCATCCGTATTGAATCTTCATTTTATCTTTTTTCCCTGCTCTTAGATTTATTGCAAAAAAATTAATTTTGAAACATAAAATAGTGATTTTTGGTATACTGCTCACAGGTCATATGGTTCACATTGTTTTTTTATGTGTACGCCGAACATTGTTTTGGTTCACGTTGCTTGTAGTTTTGTAGAATCACTAAATGTTGTATTATTCCTTTTGTCCCGTTGTCCCCCTTCCTGCGTTTTTTGTTTGCCATATTTCTGTATGATGTCCATTTATTTTAGCTGTAATATATGTGCAATTTTAACATTTTTCATTTTTACAGTATTTTGTTTTTAGCGCTACTTATGATCTTCAGTTTGCCTTTTATAACTTTTAAAGACGAGTTTTGTTCATACATATGACATTTTTAATATTATTTTGTGCTTTGTTACAGTTTTATTTCATCAAGCATTTGTTATTTCACACTTTATTTTAATTATTGGCTCCTTTGTTTCACCGTGTCTCCATTAGATGCTCGTAGTGCCATTGCACTCACACACACACGCCGTCTAGAGGTCATTACTGTTAACTTTCTAACTGCCAACTTCACGCTCAGTTTTTCTCTGGAGCATTTGGCTCAGACATGATACCGTAAGTATATGAAGAATTACACTTATGTTCTTATGAACTTTCTTTGGTTTGCTCTTTATGATTTTCCCCTTCTATTTTTTTAAATTGCTAAGATTCTGAAAATCTGTGTTGCTCTGTTGCTCATGGCTCTTTTAATTTTTTGAAAGATATCTTGATGTTGAGTTAATCTGAATACGTGTGAATAAATCTGAATTGCTGAACACCATTAATTTTTTTTTCTTAGCGACCTAACCTGAAGTGTTATGAGGGTATAACTGATAGACAATGGTTACAATCATTCTACGTCACTTCAGGTCGCACCTAAAAAGTAAAATAACTCCCAAGTTGTGTCTCATTATGCCATCCTAAGAGAAGGATATATATACAGTATACAAAAGCCAGAGGTGTGATCCTGGGTAAGGGTCAATATGAAAGATGCGACAGGTGTGTCCCAAATCTGATTCGAGGGGCGCAAGTGCAATCTTCATTACAAAACAAATTATTGATCCTACAAGATGGGTAAGTACAATGCTCAGTCTTTTCTCTGAATTATTGATGTAACTGATTGTTTAATTTTTTCCACTGCACTTAATGAAACAACTGCCGCAAGGATAACGACGAAATGGGTGTACAACTAGATAAATATATTGCTTGTGGTTTGCCTAACAGTGGAAAACTCTTGAAATCTAAGTCTATATCGAGATTGCAGTTATTTAATTTCTCTAATACTTGAAATAAATGTCAATGATATCAATAGAGACCCAAGTTCTACACTCCTGGAAATGGAAAAAAGAACACATTGACACCGGTGTGTCAGACCCACCATACTTGCTCCGGACACTGCGAGAGGGCTGTACAAGCAATGATCACACGCACGGCACAGCGGACACACCAGGAACCGCGGTGTTGGCCGTCGAATGGCGCTAGCTGCGCAGCAATTGTGCACCGCCGCCGTCAGTGTCAGACAGTTTGCCGTTTCATTCGGAGCTCATCGCAGTCTTTAACACTGGTAGCATGCCGCGACAGCGTGGACGTGAACAGTATGTGCAGTTGACGGACTTTGAGCGAGGGCGTATAGTGGGCATGCGGGAGGCCGGGTGGACGTACCGCCGAATTGCTCAACACGTGGGGCGTGAGGTCTCCACAGTACATCGATGTTGTCGCCAGTGGTCGGCGGAAGGTGCACGTGCCCGTCGACCTGGGACCGGACCGCAGCGACGCACGGATGCACGCCAAGACCGTAGGATCCTACGCAGTGCCGTAGGGGACCGCACCGCCACTTCCCAGCAAATTAGGGACACTGTTGCTCCTGGGGTATCGGCGAGGACCATTCGCAACGGTCTCCATAAAGCTGGGCTACGGTCCCGCACACCGTTAGGCCGTCTTCCGCTCACGCCCCAACATCGTGCAGCCCGCCTCCAGTGGTGTCGCGACAGGCGTGAATGGAGGGACGAATGGAGACGTGTCGTCTTCAGCGATGAGAGTCGCTTCTGCCTTGGTGCCAATGATGGTCGTATGCGTGTTTGGCGCCGTGCAGGCGAGCGCCACAATCAGGACTGCATACGACCGAGGCACACAGGGCCAACACCCGGCATCATGGTGTGGGGAGCGATCTCCTACACTGGCCATACACCTCTGGTGATCGTCGAGGGGACACTGAATAGTGCACGGTACATCCAAACTGTCATCGAACCCATCGTTCTACCATTCCTAGACCGGCAAGGGAACTTGCTGTTCCAACAGGACAATGCACGTCCGCATGTACCCCGTGCCACCCAACGTGCTCTAGAAGGTGTAAGTCAACTACCCTGGCCAGCAAGATCTCCGGATCTGTCCCCCATTGAGCATGTTTGGGACTGGATGAAGCGTCGTCTCACGCAGTCTGCATGTCCAGCACGAACGCTGGTCCAACTGAGGCGCCAGGTGGAAATGGCATGGCAAGCCGTTCCACAGGACTACATCCAGCATCTCTACGATCGTCTCCATGGGAGAATAGCAGCCTGCATTGCTGCGAAAGGTGGATATACACTATACTAGTGCCGACATTGTGAATGCTCTGTTGCCTGTGTCTATGTGCCTGTGGTTCTGTCAGTGTGATCATGTGATGTATCTGACCCCAGGAATGTGTCAATAAAGTTTCCCCTTCCTGGGACAATGAATTCACGGTGTTCTTATTTCAATTTCCAGGAGTGTATGTAACTCGAATCACATTGCGAAATTTCTGTGCGAAGCTACCACAAAGTGTGGAAGACTGTATGGAGAAAGCACAAGATCTGCTGACCTGGACGACTCATGAAATCAAATTTGATTATAGAACGAGAGTATACAAGTTATCAACAAATTACACAACACAAGCTACGTGGGATAGGAAGCAAGTACGATGCTGCTGAGAATGTGGATGTAGCTGTTGCAACATACGCCACATAAATTTCTCCAGGCCGGCCGGAGTGACCGAGCGGTTCTAGGCGCTTCAGTCTGGAACCGTGCGAGCGCTACGGTCGCAGGTTCGAATCCTGTCTCGGGGATGGATGTGTGTGATGTCCTTAGGTTAGTTAGGTTTAAGTAGTTGTAAGTTCTAGGGGACTGATGACCTCAGATGTTAAGTCCCATAGTGCTCAGAGCCATTTGAACCAAATTTCTCCAAATCATCTAGCTTGGACCACTCAGCACCAGGCTGACGACACAGTCGACTCACTCTCAACAGCTGTCTGCTCGCTACTTTAAAAAATCTCTACATGGAGGAAACGACTGAATGCTGTTGTCAGTGTGCGCGAAGAGAATATCGCCGCTTATTTCACATCGCACCGTCCCCCCCCCCCCTTCCCCCCATATGTATCCTCTGCTGGTACCAGCCTGGAGGAGGTTTCCTCAATCGGTCGTGCCTTTCACGCCACGCGTGTTGGCGGGGCGACTCATTTTGATTCGACAACCAAAATTTTTAGTCAAAAGCAATCGTAGCTTCACATTGTTAGAGCAGTGTGCGGAGTCGCGATGTTTGATGACCAACCAGAGAAGGCAAAAACGTAAAATTCAGTTATTGTCTAGGGACCACTGCTTCTGCATAATGCTCCCTGCTAACGGCAAGCCATGGTGCCAGCTCTATCGACAATAGCAGTTGCACGAAAACTGATAACTCCGGTATTTAACCATCCAAGGGCACAAAACGCAAAGCATTTCTCCCAAGAACCGATGTCCAGTCAAAACAACAACCATGAAATAGTGGCAGTAAATAAAACAATATTCATACTAATAAGTGACATCATTATCAGAATCACTTTGAATCAAGAGAGCAAATGTCATACCACGAAACGGAATTACCTTGGCTATACAGCCAAAAATATTTAAAGAGTGAACTGTTTGCAAAAAATAGTTAAGGTCACAGTTTTTCTGAGACGCACAAGGATTAGTTCTGGAACACCACCTAGAAAAAGTTTATAGCAAACAATCAACGTTGGAGTGATATGGTTTGCAAAACGTAAGGCCTGTAACTCGAAACGTATGTCAAGATCTTTCATTGTTTGGACGGAAACATAACACTGACAAGCCAAAACATTATGATCACTGTGTACAGTGACGGTTCATCGGGCTTAATGGTTCTGTTGGACGTGACGTGGTTACAAAACTATGTAAGCAGTGCAAACATGGACGCGGGGTAACACAAGCAAAGTATGAGCTGCAAACTGGGAAATCTACTGCAATAAACGACTTTGACAAAGGGCAGATCATTATAACGCAGAGTCTGTGAACGAGTATCTCGAAAACGGCGAAGCTGGTCGAATGTTCACGTGCTACTCTCGTGAGCATCTACGGAAAGAGGTAGGAGATGGTTGGACATCCACCACTCTTCACAGAACGTGGGGTTCGGAGGCTTGTCTGTTCTGTAAAGTAGGATAGATGGTGATCTGTGGCATCTCCGCCGAAAGAGCACAATGTTGGAGCATGTACAAGCATTTCGGAGCACAGCGTTCATTGCAAATTGTTCGAGATGCAGCTCCGCAGCAGACCAACCCTACTTTTTCACAAGTAGACCTAACAACGTCGTCAGTTACGATTACAGTGGGCACGGGATCATCGGGATTCGACCATCGATCAATGAAATCGTGTCGGCTCTTCGGGTTAATCACATTGTTTCAACTCTAGGTCGCTGATCGTCTTCAGTAACGCCGACATTGAGATGAAGGGCGGCTCGAACGTGCAGCGCGCCACGAACGCAGGCAGGTGGAAGCAGTATTATTCGAGACATTATCTTGCTCTTGAATGGAACCTGTGGTGGTAATCGAAGATATCCTGACAGCTGCAAACCACCTACATCCCTTTATGCATGACGTGTTCCCGACGGCCATGACAACTTGTAGCAAAATCACGTTGACTGTCGCCGACCAGATTCGTCTGATGTAAATTCTATGGAAGCCATCTGGGCCGCAATTGGGCGTCACCGTGTACGCAAATCAGCAGGCCGTTATTGACGCAGATTACATGACGTGTACGTAGACATTTAATGCCGCATATATCCACAAATCTACCAAGAAACTGTCCGATCCCTGATGTGCAGATCCAATTATGTGTTTCGTCCCAAAGACGGGCAAAGAAGCTATTAAGCAGATGTTCATAATGTTTTGGCTCATCAGTGTACGTCTATAGAACACAACCCAAAATTTCAAACTCTTCACAATATCTGTTAAGAGGTACTGGTACATCCTGCTGACCCAGCCTTAATGTATTTCCGTTTTCTCTAATCCACTTCCGCCTGCTGAGGAAGGCATCGTAAATGAAGCAGAGCATAAAAAATCGTTCAAATGGCTCTTTGTACTATGGGACTTAACTTCTAAGGTCATCGGTCCCCTAGAAGTTAGAACTACTGAAACCTGATTAACCTAAGGACATCACACACCTCCATGCCCGAGGCAGGATTCGAACCTGCGACTGTAGCGGTTCCGCGGTTCCAGACTGTAGCGCCTAGAGCCGCTCGGCCACCCAGGTCGGCAAGCAGAGCATACATGGCTTGCTGCTTCACCGAAAGCTTTTCTTTTGAGAGCACTGAAAAACTCGTGCAGCGATGGATCATGAGCATTGAAAAAGGGGATGGTTATCTTCAAAAGTGGTATCCTAGTAAACTTTGTTCTGTTGTTCTAATAAATTAACGAAACGTGCAGATACTTTTTGACTATATCCTCGTATTCATAAGCTTCATTATTAAAAAGTATGCATAAATAACTATTAAGAGTAGAAACTTGATTGTAAATATAAACCAACGAAATAGAACGAAAATAATTGGACTGTTTGACGAACTTCGATATGGAAATTATTTTGTGACCGTTCTGCACTGAGCCAGGGTAATTTCAAGATAAGCCTGGAGCCAATCAGATGTCACAGGCTCCTATAACACTGGGTATGGGATGCTTCCACTTGCTGTCAGGAAGAACCTAACTTCGTCTTAAGCCGATAGAGGCCGTATAACATTTTACAAGATCGTGTGAAGACTGTCAGTACGTTGAAGGAGAGAAAGTTATCTAGCATTAGCCGTAGGTCCGGGGAAAGACAAGAGACACACAATGTCGTGGTGAGTCCAAAGGAAATATTGGACGAAGGCAGATGCGAGGAGAATCGGTGGATGAGAGGCAGCTGTGATGTGAAAATACAGCGAGTTCGGTGTACGTGCCACCTATGGAGAGAGAGAAATATTGTTAATTTAATCAGTCAAAGGTAGTGTAAAAACAAAAACACGGACATCGGTGGAGAACAGTTGCCCAGTTGTGATGTTTCTTGATATCTTCCTGTAAGTTGCGTCGAGTAAACTATGACGAGGTGTGACACCTTTCTTACTTCCACTCCCACCTCTTGCTGTCTTTTTTATTTCCATGTTTGCATAACATTTCCAGGAAACTGAGATTCCAATTTAATGGTCATAGACAAACATTGGTGGGCAGAGAATGATCCAAGTGGACGATTTGCCATGACATCATTCTTTCCGGTTGCGGTCATTTGCACAGTGCTAAAGGTAGTACGTTGCAGTAGAAGAATTGCGTTGCTATATCATCTCACGTACAGATAAGCCTCCAGAAAGTGGAAGTCGCAGCAAATGGAGGCAGGCAGAGGATCGTTTTGGTTTGTTGCTAGAGTTTTTCAAATTAACCTGTTCAAAACGAGTATAGATTAGTTGACAACAATTTCGATGTGATACAACTGAGAATTAGAACAAATTTAAGACACTTAGTGCCATTCTCCCAACACAGAGCAACAGATTGCAGCGAAACTAAGGGCTGCTCTCGCATCAACTAAGAAAATTCGTTCTCTCATAATATTGAGTAGATACGACTGCACATCTCTAAAATTGTATTCTTTGGTGCACACTGATTAGTAAAGTAATTCATGAAAACCAGTACAGAGACTCGCAATGGTGGTATATTTATCTTAACGGATAGTGCGTTTCGTCTTCGAGGCTGCTCCTGATACATAAATGTCACCATTACAGTTCCCCCACTGTCTGTCCACCTCCCAAAGAGATTAAGATATGATACCCTTACGCTGCACTTACGGAAACGGAACAGATGTATAAAATATGCCTATTCTCGTCCGTCCACTCATCCTCACGTTGCAAAAGTTTGAGATTCGAAAATGATGCAATTACCGTGCATACGATTACAGAGACTACAATCGGAAAAAAGAAGGAGTATCCGAACGTGGCCCGTAACCTGGTTGAATCACTGTACACAATGTTAATTTGACGGCCCGTGTGACATTTGACTTTAAAATTGGAGGGGAGTGGAAGACGTTCTGCAGTCTACCTTATCAATGAACTCGTTGGACCTTATCAGATGTCGAGACGAAGTTTTGCTCCAGTTTCTAGTCCAGTATTCACGTCTACACTTCTCAGATGCATCAGATGCCGCTCGGACGCCAAAGGGCGGCCTAGCTCTGGGTGGTTGTTGCACATGCCCTGCATGCAAGCCCGAGCAATAGTCGTAAAAGCAAACGACTCCTGCTGTGCGTGTAAACGTTTCGCGCCGTGGGGAGCCGCTGTCACACGGTTAGTGATGCCTCGCACCCTTCCGTGCCTCCACCACACCATTAGCACGGAGGCTGGATATGTGGCTTTCTACAACGTACCACCAGCTAATATGATGGCCCAGTACCGCGTTTTGAGGTGTGAACTTCAGCCCGACTCGTGTATCACGAGATCGTAAACCGATGGCAGACCGGAATTCAGGTCGCATAAAATTTCAGTGAAGAGGACATGTCCCTCACGATGTACCTCATCCCATTTCTCTGACCATGCTCTTTGTAACACCTCGGTTCAGTTTACAGTGATAAAAGCTATATAAAGAATAATTTTAAATTAAAAATAGAATTTTTAGAGCGGAAAAAAGTGTAGAATCAGAGTTAGGTACCTGCACATCAAAATTATAGTGTATCAGCAAGTAGTTTAACGTCTAAGCACAGCAAAGCCACGGAAACTCCGTCATGGAGAAGGCAGTGACGTTAAACTCTTGTGATGAAAAACCTATAAAAATGCCTGATCGTCATTATTGCCGCCTTTTTTCCTTGATTGTTTCGTTAAAGGGCGGGGATCCCGTGTCAGTCATCGAGATTAGATTAAGAATTAGATTGAATTTTATCGTGTTACGATTAACGATAAACTGTTAGAATATTACGGAGATTAAAAGTGATGTAGTGTACAATCTCTGACTGTTGGTAGCAACAGAGTATTAAGGGGATTTTAGGACTTTAGTGCTAGATTGGAACTTTACTGACGTATAGACGACAGAAACTCAAATTATCTGCTGATACGAGTGAATTCAGAGGTACCGGTATTCAGATATTAACTTGTGGACATTTGAAAGTGTCGTGTACCGTTAGTTGCGAATCTGGACGTAGAGCGCGTGCATATCGGCATTTGCAGACTATTTATATTCCTCCATTCTAGGAACCTTTTAAATAGACCATCATCCATCACCATCTTAATCCTTGAATATAGAGTGAAAGTGAAATACATTTACCTAGCACTAATCAATGAAGGTTTTACGGAACCAAAGCTATTCAGCAGTAACCCAGCACCATCTAGCAGAAAGCGTAGGCATTAACTAACACGCTAACTGAAGTGAACGTTTACGTGTTTTATGGACTGCATAATATGAAATTTTTCCGCTCTTTGACGTCCCCACTCCCTCCTAAAGGTGGCGCAGGCTGTCTTAATCATAAAAGAGGAGAGTTTTAGCCGAGAAAATTACTAAATACGAGCGATATTTACACGACTCGCAGTAATAGCAAAACACATGTCCCACACCTCATCGGAGAGTCGTCGCTGTCACGTTGGGAAGTAAAGCCGGAAAACCTACCGACGATACGTATCTACGAGAAGACGTCGACGTGGAGTACCTAAAAAGGGAACCACAAGAGAGTTGGGGATGCTTCATCTTCTATAGCTTTAGCCTTATTTGCTATGGTGGCACTTAAGCTATTCTATTAAAAATTCACCGGCGATAAAATTTCTACGAAGCAAAATTGTTCATTAGGCTGTAGTTAACAACTGTTGCCTCTATTTACGTGTCTACAGAAACTTCTCTCTCTCATCAAATATGGGAAATCATTGGCGTGGGTTTTAATGTACTAAGAGTTCCTATCTTTATCGCTTAAGATCAGCTACCAAAGTCTATGGCAACCAATGGTACGTTTCTGGCAGTGTTTTCTCTTCTTCGAAATGTATGAAAAGATAAAATTACTCTTAAAACAAGATTAATTAACGCTATAAAAATAGCGTCGAAACAAAAAGTTTTGACTTGAGCGTAATGAAATTTATCAGAGTGCTTAACAAACCAACACAAGAAAATTAAAAGTACTCATTTCTAGATAAACAGTTAATCGTCTATATTAGAATTGCAAAAAAGCAATGTGTGAATGTGCCAGTTAGCTGCAGTAGAGCTCTCGACGTAATACGACTATCATATGTAATAATACCCCACATAATTCGATATCTGACGCCCTTAAAAATAGTATCTACAAACCACATGTCAGAAGATACCAAGCATCTCGTCAATAACTGTACCGCATTCCTGGGACAAGGCAACGTGAACTCATATTAAATCTTATATTCACTGTCGTTTATTACATACAATTAATACAAGCAACAAATTTGTGCGTATTCACTGCTACTGTTCTTTAAACATATTCAACTTCTGTATAAATTTTTTTGCAAGTTATCGTTTTTCCATTATTTTGCCTCTTAGAAATGGGAAACAAAATACTTCAGTTGAAACTGAAGCCATTGATTCGACTTTTATTAATAGTCTTGAGAAGCGAAACCAAACAAATTTGACTGAGGCTCTTTTAGTTTTTAGTTTCAGCTCTAAATGTGTCAACATACTCAACTTTCTAGTCAACTTCTTTGTTTTCTCAAATTATTGTTTTCTCGTTATTTTTCCCTGAGATATAGAAAACACTATTCTCTGCCAGAACTGGAGCCACTGAACCAGCTTTTATTAGTGCTGTGAATAAGCTAATAAATAGCTTGAGATACTCCATTTTTCAGATTTAAGACTGCAATAAAATATTTCGTTACAGAAATAATGTAACACACAGTCCAACCATCAACTTAGCCAGTGGACAGAAGTGCAAACTTGATGGAACTCTGTGTGAGATTTTGCTGGACAACCAAATTGATAGCAATCTGACGTGACAACAGCGGTGTACAAACTAAAAAGAACGTCATTTCTGCATGCTTTGCGCTTAGAAGTCCTTTTGTGTACTTTCATCCAGTAGTTTGCTTCTTGGGTAATGCAACTGAAGACAAAAAAATGTTTATTTTACTCAAGTGTAATGCGACTGAAGACACAAAATATTTGTTTTACACAGATGTTTAGTAGTAATATTATGTAAAGATGCTAAGGAAAGCTTTTGCATAAACCTCTGGGGGGACACTGAGATTCTTACATTTACGTGACAGTATGTTTACTTTTTAGTGTTTTGTAAAATAATAACAACTATTTTAGAAAGAAGTATCAAATTCACAACGACGCTAGAAGTAAAAGTACTTCCGTGCTGGACTATATGCCCTTTCCTACAGTACATAAGGGAGTTTTACCCTCTGTTGTAGAGGTCTTCAACAGGTTGCCCCAAGACTCGAGGCCGAATATCATAATACCCCTGTCCTATAATTATCACACTATTTGGATGCCGATATGTAAATTATGATTAACACTAATATGTATATTCTGGAAGTCTTAACTTTTGGAATTGTAGACAGGTGATAGTGTTATCTGTATTTACACAAAACCTCTCTTTGAGAATCTGTTAGGAACTGCAGTCAGGTAGTGTGAGGAGAAAAGCATTGGCATTTTTATAAGTAGTTATTTTTCTATTAAGTTTTAATATTATAGACGTAATTCTCCTTATTATCTACACAGGGTACGTATTTGTTAGCTACCACATTAATTATCGGAATTCTTGTTTAGAAGTTCAGAAAACGTCATCCGCTAGCATTACTTAAGGTGGCCAATGACACGAAATACGTCATAGAGAATCGTGATGCCACAGCATTCACATTATTAGACTTCAGCAAAAAATTTTATAACGTTAAGTTAGATATACTGCTAAAAAATGTGACGTATAACTTTTAGATATTGCTCTGAGATGGTTTATAAGCTGTTTGAAAAACAGACAGCGACTTGTTGTTTGTAGACGTCAGAAGTCGTCCAACAGGCATGTTCTCCGAGAAGCGCCGAAGGACGGAACTTGCATCCAATATTGTTCTCTTTATGTCAATGAAACCTCGTTGGTGCTGTTCTCCTGTGAATATCATTTCTATGCCGCAGACCTGCAGCTATACTTTAGTGCTATCGTTACGATGAAGGATGATCTGGGAAAAACTAGATGCGGAAAAGTCTGAAGTGCTTTTAGCATCACATCAGAAATCATTAGGTTCTAAGAACAAGTTTCCTAATCGTCTCGATGGTATTCCAAAACTATATCAGAAAACGAGGAACGTGGGTGTAACGTTGGACGAGTATCTCACGTGGGCAAGTACTTAGTGTCGCTACATGCAGGAAGACGTCACCTTCCCTCTAAGACTTCAAAAAGTTTAAGAACATATTTCGAGGGGATCTGAAATGTAAATAATACAGTCACACGTTCTACCGAACCTCCACAACGGCGATGTAATCGAACTTATGTTTGTTCAAATGACTCTGAGCACTACGTGACTTAACTTTTGAGGTCATCAGTCCCATAGAACTTAGAACTACTGAAACCTAACTAACGTAAGGACATCACAAACATGCGTAGCGGTCGCGCGGTTCCAGACTGTAGCGCCTAGAACCGCTGGGCCACTCCGGCCGGCGTAATCCAACTCCCCTGTAGCGAGATCACTAGACGGTAAGAACTAACCACGAACGACTGTGTGCGTTACATCTGAATGTCCTTCTACTTGCTTCTACTTGACCATAATAGCGCTTCAATCAGTTACATTGGTTACAGCCAGACTATCATACACTGAATCTACTTCATCGGCTCCTCAGTGTGTATGCATACTAAGATCAAAGGTTAAATATGTACCACCTCGCTGAAACGCAAGATATCACATCTCAAATATTTTAAATATGCACATGCATAAAACAAAAATATTCGAAATTTCCCTCTCTGTTGCTGCATTACGCCTCTGGAACAAGCTACGCTGCGCTCTGCGCACAATCTATGCTGCGCTCAGCGCAAAATTCAGTGCTCCTTTGCTTTTGAGAAAAGGTGTGTTAACCTCCAAAATTGATGCATATGGCCCGGTTTTCTCTCTATCATGCACTAGAGGGAATACTCCCATCTAAGCCCAATAAGATTCTTCTGTTATCTATTATTCAGTGAGTCACACCACTTTCTTTTTCTTATCTGCATTAATTGCGTTTGATTACCTAGCTCTTTCTCTCTCTCTTCCAGCTCTTTTTCTATTGTTCAGCGTTCCTAGCATCACAGTTTAAATCTGTTTTTTGTAATATGTCTTTTATTGCCGTACTTCTCTTAGACCAATGTAAACTGTATTTTTCTCTGCACAATAGTAATTTGTAAATGTTGTATTTTACTTCTATGTAATTTATAATGTGACAATGAATGTAATGTGAAATTTACTATCGTTTTTAAATATATTTCGTATTTATTTGGAAGACGTACCGCTGCTACGAGGGCTATTCGGAAAGTAAGGATCAATAGGTCGCGAAATGGAAACAACAGTGAACATCCATACTGTTTTATTTGCAACAGTTAGTCTTCACAGCCAGCGGCTCAAGTAAGCAAAGATGAAACTCAGAGGGAGAGAATTATGGGCTGTATTGTGGGTAATCAAACATTTCCAACTGAAAACGATGCAGGAGCATCTTCATTGCCCCTGCAGAATGCGGCTGAAGATTGTCTTGAAGAAGAAAACGCACGATAGTAATGTTGGCTGCATAGTTTCAGGCGAAATTTCTCATCCGGCCCTCGTACTTGGCGGGAGGCTCTATTGTTCTAAGTATCTTTATGTGCTCCCTGTGTGCTCAGAACTAAAAAGAACCACGTAACGCGGTCGATGGGCATACTAGGAACATTGCCCACCACACCTGTGGAAAACTTCGTCGGATTTTCACAGTGGTTTCCATTTCGCGACCGATCGTTCCTTACTTTCCGAATGACCCTCGCACATCAGCACCTAGTGCTCCAGTTTGAGACTGCTTTGCAGATTGCTCTTCTTATGTAAAAATCCTGTTCATCAATAATCTCACTCACTGCATGTAACGCAGCTGCATAGAAATGCTGGCCATTATTCGTGGCTACACATAACATTTTCAGTAAAATACGTACGATTTCATCATACGTTTAAAAATAACTTTTTTTTTTACTTGATGTCTCGTCTGCTCCATAACGTCTTTTGACCACTGCCGGTACATATTACAGAGCTATTCCATCAAGAGACACAAACCTTAATACCTTTATACTAAATAATCTTATCTATGATTTGTTAGCTATTTCAAAATTATCACAAGATAGAATATTAAATTAGGTAGTGGAGGAAACCAAATGCACACACAGAAAAGTAAACATGCACAAAATTTTACAAAATATTTTATTTTCTTAAATAACTCTAATTAAAACTAAAAACAACAATTAAGGCAACCAAGGGCAGCAGTTAATTTTCTTTAAAACATATAGAATGTGAATATTAAATTAGGAACAATTCCTTTGTGGAATCCAAGTGCTCATAACAGCTTCAAATTAATCTCCAGCATTAAAAGATTAATATAACTTTGTCACAATTAGAGTTAAAAGCACCTCGCTTGACGGGAATCACTGTTAGCCAAATTCTCTCTTCCTGGCGGTAAGGCGGAACCAAAATGCAAAAATCTGAGAACCTTCTTGGTATGCAGTGTACCACGCACAGTATAGACATGAACAGAATGCTCGTAAAGTCCGTGAGACTCTAAAAGAAGTTTAATTGCGGGCATACATCAATACCAGTGCTGACGCAAGTGTGCGTAAGAAACTGTAAAGCACATTGTTTATTCGTTTGCGATATTGTTAACTTGCTACGATGGACATCCAGAGGAAATACGGTGACATTTGGCCAACTTACCAGATGATAAGAACCGTACTGGTTGAGCCTGTTATTCTTTGACTAAAACACAGTCCATTCAACAGCTCACACACTTGTAATGTTGACGGGTAATTAGCAGGGCCGGCAAGCTTAACACATTCCTCTTATTGCTCAGTTTAAACTCCAAGCATAACTCGAACGCCTATTTAAATGCAGATGACACTGTAAACATGTACTACAAAGGCAGTCGCCAAACGTCCGCCCTAGGAAACACTGTGCAAATCCCGCGGCACCAAACGCACATGCGCAATACTTCCCCGCTGTCCCACACGTGGCTCACTCGCTCTTGAATGTGTTGGAGGTGACAAGACTGTGCACGATGAGCGAACAGCGTTTTGAAGGGTCGTCACACGACCTCGCCGACTCCTAGCGGGATTTTGGTGTAGACGATACCAAAAGACATTGCTCTCATATCCTTGAATACCCATACTGGACCGGCTCCGTTAGCATTTGGGAACGTGACAGTATTAGGTTCCTTTTTCTCTTTTTGTATCGTCAGGTCTTTTGACTGGTTTGATGCGGGTCACCACGAATTCTTCTCCTGTGCTAACCTTTTCATCTCAGAAAAGCAATTGCACACTATGCTATGAATTATTTGCTGGATATATTCAAATGTCTGTCTTCCGCTACAGCTTTTACCCTCTACAGCACCCTCTAGTACCATGAAAGTTATCCCCTGATTCCTTCTTCTTACCAGTATTTTCAATTCCTCCCGTTTCCCGGCGATTCTGCGGTGAACCTCCTCATTCTTTATCTTATCCGTCCATCTAATTTCTTCCTTAGCACCACATCTCATAGGCTTTGATTCTCTTCTATTCTGGTTTCACCATAGTCCATGTCTCAGCATCACATAATGTTGTGCTCCAAACGTACATTCTCTGAAATTTCTTTCTCCAGTTACTATCAGTGTTGGATTCTAGCAGACTACTCTTGACCAGGAATGCCTTTTTCGCCAGCGCTAGTCAGCTTTTTATGTCCTCATTGCACCTTCTGCTATACGTTAATTCGCTGCCTCGGTAGCAGAATTCCTTAACTTCATCTACTTCGTGATCACCAACAGTAATGTTAAGTTCCTCACTTTTCTGATTTCTGCTACTTCTCATTAGTTTGGTCTTTCTTCTATTTGCTGGCAGTCCATATTCTTCATTCATTAGACCGTTTTATTCAGCACATCTCGCAGTTCTTCTTCACTTCACCTGAGGATAGCAGTGTCATCAGCGAATCTTATCATTGATATCCTTTCATCCTGAACTTTAGTCCCACTCTTGAACATTTCTTTTATGTCTCTAATTGCTTTTCGGTGTATAGATTCAACAGTAGGGGTTGTGATGTAACAAAATAAAAGTGATGTTGTTGTTCAATTGAAAAGTTGGAGTTTGAGATTTCGCTTACTGTTTTATCAATCACAGTTGGAGTAAGAATCATGGATTGACCATTGTTATAAAATTATGAAATGTGAATAGTCTTTACTTGCAGTTTCTCGTGGCTTGAAGCAGTCACAGCTAGCGTGCTATTGATTAATAAATTGCATTATCGTCAATCAAATTACTTCACGATCGTAGATACCATCGTACCCGGTCGTGAAGTTATTCTTATGACAGAACAATTTCCTAAGAGGCCAGAAAGTTGTTAAGGGCGCAAAAACAACTGTAACATCTCACTAAAGGGAAATTCAATATTAAAGCTGATGCAAGAAGACGACAAAACAGTTTTATTTTTATCAATGTAACTCGCAGATTGGACTGCTGATCTTGGTTTCTGTAATTTCAGCAAAATACATAATTAAAGTGAAAATAATATTTCACTGGGTTTACGCAACCTGTCCATAGAAAAAAAAAAAAAAAAAAAAAAACATTACCAAAGCTAGCGAAGTTCATCGCGCTACTTGTCTCATTTCTCATAAGCACTGCTTTGCATCCAAGCACACGTGCCTTTTACAAGTCGACCCTTGGTCTAGGTTAATGAACCATGATCAAAAGGAACGGGCACAAGGAAAATGGATTTCATAAGAGGAGTGTCTTACGAGACATTTTTACAATAAAATCTGCATGTAAATAAATTTATCATAATATACATAGGCACATATATAAATTTTAAACTCTTTCATTACAGCATGCTTTGCTACTTTTACACCTTACTCCCGTTATAGTCAGTATTTAAACATAACTGCATTGCTTGTTCTTTAGGTTAGCCTTCAATTAGAGTACTGAATGGTTGCTAGATTACACTACAAAGCATCTGAAGATCTATACTAGGACTTATTTAAAATACAGGGGGCTTTCTGTGTGGTTATTTAGTACCTTGATTCTAATGAAGTCAATTCATCAGCTAACATTCCTCATATACTCTTTAGGTTGGGCTCGGATCACAAGGACACAGTTTACTTTCATAGCAATTAACGGCCTCGTGGAGTACTTAAGCTACATTATTCATGCTTCATGGTTTCTCTCTCTTTGTACTGTACTTCAACTAAGTTCACTACAGCTTATCGTCTCCTTGCGTGAACACATGGTGGTTACCACTTGTTTTTCTCATTCAACAGTACCCTTTAACTGAACTTTAAGCTAAGATATTTCCTCCACTCCTGTTCGCTGTCTGGATGTATTGAACATGTATTTTTTAAGCAGATAATTTAGGCTTTTACAACGGAACTTCAAGTACTTACATTACTAAAAATAAATCTATAAATCTTCTTGTACCTTGGGAGAAGTGCTTATTTACGCACCCTCCTCCATTTCTCACCTTTACACATTTATGTAGCTCTGGGCAATCGCCTCGCTAACACTTTTTTTTTGTCCTAACTTAAATTGAAATTCTTTTTGCAACCTTACTTTCCTGCTTTATCTTGTTGAAGAAATATCGGTTCATGTCCGTCACTATAAACAATTTTTCCACACTTAACATTTAATACTTAAAGTTTCCATGTAGCAACCGTTAGCATGTGGTCAGTTCGCTGTTCAACACAATACTTATCATTATCAGTTCACACAAGGAAATTTCCAGTACGCAATAGGCAAGAAACCAAAACAGATCTTTCTCTAGTTGAGGCTGTGTTTGTAAACTAACTATCTGTTTCAATGGACGAATCACTCCCGATATGGAGAAATCCTGAATTGGCAATGATAAAACTTTTGAAACAGAAGACACCCGTCTGAAGAGACATGATGACATGACATTGATGTTTACTCCTGTATCAACAATGGCTGTGACAGGAAAGTTGGCAATAGAAATCTTAAACGAAGCCTGGACCTGTTCATCGTAAATGTCACTAATGTCTTGAGCTTCTTTGTCAGGTGCAAGGTCATCTCGTAAGTCGGTCTCATGGTCGTACCTAATCACATTAACATACTCAGAATCAGAATATTCGTTAGTACTCCCACTCGAACTCCGCAGCGACCTCTAGGAGGCTGAAAGGCGCTGCCTCTAATTTTCCGCAGGATGTTTAGTCTGTTTGTCATCCATGGCCTTAACTGTTTGTTCCGTTTCATAATGGTGCTGGTTATGTGGTACAAATTCCGGTGTAAAGGGGTAAAATCCACTGGGTGCATTCACTTGTGAATAGAATACTTGAGACTGCTGCTGTCGCCTCATCTTTTTGTTGCCGGCAAAGCCATTTCCTTGTGAAGGAAAGTTCGCATTTGGTGCCGTTTGAAAATTGTTCTGCGGTCCTCTATCCATGGAAGAGTTGTTCTGATGTTTTGCTGGGTGGCCTCCACCTTACCTATGCCACTTCCTATTTTTCCACCTATAACTCTGATTGTGCACTGGCCCATTTGAAAAGTTGCCACTCGTTTGTGGAGAATTTCCATACTGCTCTGGTGCAGAATTAAAGTGTGGGTTTCCGTACTGATGTTGTACCTGGTGGTTGTAAATTGGGTGGTATCTCTGCTGATTACTGTAATTGGTTTTCTGCTTCCGTTTAAAGTTATTGCCGTTTGCGTTTTCATAACGGCTGGCAGGTTGGCACCAGTGATGGCAGTAGCGCGCTCTCTCCTTCGGCGCATTGTTGTCCGCGTGCATTCTGCTGGCTGCCAGGGAAGAATTTGCCGCTGCCAACCTTGGAACGCACATCCTCGTTAATTAAATGTAAGGAATCCAGCACAGAAGGGAATGCATCCGTGTCTTCTTCTGACACATTTACTAGTATCTCTCCAATAGACACAGGGAGTTTGCTTTTGAGAATCATAATTGCGTTCTTGGATGAAATCGGAGAATCCCAGAATTTAATTTTTGCTAGATACTTCTCAAAGTATCGCCGGAGACTTCCATGCATCTCATTGAAAATTTCCGCACCATACACCTCCTTCCTTAATCTCTGCTGTACCCCATTACTCCAAAATTTTGCCAAGAATGTTTTCTCAAACTCTTTATAATTCCTACAAGTGTCTAACATTTCCGTTCTCCATAATGCTGCATAACCGGAAATAAAGCCAATGAGGAACTGAATACGCTGTCTGTCTGTCCAGCTCCTGGGAAATATGTCCGAAAAATTCTTTACGAACACGATAGGGTGTATTTCTCGCTTCTGCGGATGAAAAACAGGAAAAGTTCGATGCTTAATCACACTTTCCT
This sequence comes from Schistocerca gregaria, assembly GCF_023897955.1. Classification (NCBI taxonomy): domain Eukaryota; kingdom Metazoa; phylum Arthropoda; class Insecta; order Orthoptera; family Acrididae; genus Schistocerca; species Schistocerca gregaria. The sequence continues at coordinate 460,437,637 of NC_064923.1, forward strand.
CTTGCATTAAACTCACAATTGTGGGCGGATCATTTGTTTTCCCCTCTAGAGTCTCAACAGAACTGTTGTTTTGCATGTAATCAGGCGGTGAACCATAAGGAGTTGACCAACATTCGTCGCCGTCTGCAGAGTGTTTCCCTATAGTTTGCGTATGCGTGTGGGGATTTTCTGCCCAGTTTCTCAGCATTATGACTTTGTCCACCACTTGCTGCTTCCACTCAGGAAGATCCCGTGTAAGTGTCCTCCGAATCTGTCCCAGTTCAGAAACCGCTGTGTCTCCCGACTTATGAGGAGGAGCTAAGATTTCATACACTCCTGGAAATTGAAATTAGAACACCGTGAATTCATTGTCCCAGGAAGGGGAAACTTTATTGACACATTCCTGGGGTCAGATGCATCACATGATCACACTGACAGAACCACAGGCACATAGACACAGGCAACAGAGCATGCACAATGTCGGCACTAGTACAGTGTATATCCACCTTTCGCAGCAATGCAGGCTGCTATTCTCCCATGGAGACGATCGTAGAGATGCTGGATGTAGTCCTGTGGAACGGCTTGCCATGCCATTTCCACCTGGCGCCTCAGTTGGACCAGCGTTCGTGCTGGACGTGCACACCGCGTGAGACGACGCTTCATCCAGTCCCAAACATGCTCAATGGGGGACAGATCCGGAGATCTTGCTGGCCAGGGTAGTTGACTTACACCTTCTAGAGCACGTTGGGTGGCACGGGGTACATGCGGACGTGCATTGTCCTGTTGGAACAGCAAGTTCCCTTGCCGGTCTAGGAATGGTAGAACGATGGGTTCGATGACGGTTTCGATGTACCGTGCACTATTCAGTGTCCCCTCGACGATCACCAGAGGTGTACGGCCAGTGTAGGAGATTGCTCCCCACACGATGATGCCGGGTGTTGGCCCTGTGTGCCTCGGTCGTATGCAGTCCTGATTGTGGCGCTCACCTGCACGGCGCCAAACACGCATACGACCATCATTGGCACCAAGGCAGAAGCGACTCTCATCGCTGAAGACGACACGTCTCCATTTGTCCCTCCATTCACGCCTTTCGCGACACCACTGGAGGCGGGCTGCACGATGTTGGAGCGTGAGAGGAAGACGGCCTAACGGTGTGCGGGACCGTAGCCCAGCTTCATGGAGACGGTTACGAATGGTCCTCGCCGATACCCCAGGAGCAACAGTGTCCCTAATTTGCTGGGAAGTGGCGGTGCGGTCCCCTACGGCACTGCGTAGGATCCTACGGTCTTGGCGTGCATCCGTGAGTCGCTGCAGTCCGGTCCCAGGTCGACGGGCACGTGCACCTTCCGCCGACCACTGGCGACAACATCGATGTACTGTGGAGACCTCACGCCCCACGTGTTGAGCAATTCGGCGGTACGTCCACCCGGCCTCCCGCATGCCCACTATACGCCCTCGCTCAAAGTCCGTCAACTGCACATACGGCTCACGTCCACGCTGTCGCGGCATGCTACCAGTGTTAAAGACTGCGATGGAGCTCCGTATGCCACGGCAAACTGGCTGACACTGACGGCGGCGGTGCCCAAATGCTGCGCAGCTAGCGCCATTCGACGGCCAACACCGCGGTTCCTGGTGTGTCCGCTGTGCCGTGCGTGTGATCATTGCTTGTACAGCCCTCTCGTAGTGTCCGGAGCAAGTATGGTGGGTCTGACACACCGGTGTCAATGTGTTCTTTTTTCCATTTCCAGGAGTGTATATTACATCCTTGACTGTCTCCCTAAGTTCCTCCCTGACCTTCGTTTCGATAAAAATATCTTTACCCTTTACCCATCCACCGTAGAGTTCCGACAAAGCCTCCATGTGTGCTTTCACGGTGCTCTTAACCTGTTCTCCAAAATTGATTGAGTCTATCTGCCTCGACAGATCCTCTACTACACCTTCAATGTCAGATACTGCATTTCTAACTGAGTTTATTTCTTTGGTAGCCGCCTGAATTTTTGTGTTTAATGTTCCAGTTACTTCAGGTATTTCACTTTTCACCTGTTTCTGCATTTTCTGAATTTGATCACTGATCTTAGTTTGCACCTCACCCAAATGGCTATGTAATTCAGCCGTAATTTCTTTATGCAGATCTATTTTGATTGTGCCTAGCTGTGTTTTTACTGAATCGCTTACAGCATCTAATCTGGCGTTAACAGTCTCATTTTGTGATTTTATAGATTTCTTTACTGCGTCAAACTGTTGTTTCAGCATTTCCATTAACGCACCGAGGTCATTTGTAGCTGCAGCGGGAAGAGTTTAGATTTTAGGGTCACTTTCCCCTGTTACAGACATGGTTAGTTAACTTTACACACGGGAACCAACCGATCGCGATCGTAAAGGGTATGGAATACTGTTAACGTCTTCACTCCTGTCTCCTGTTGTCACCTGTCTCTTTACTATCTGCCATTTTCGTCAGTAAATCACGTGCTACGCAAGGTTTTCGTCGTTTGTCAGTGACGTGGTGAGTCCGCTAAGAGCACCGCTCTCGCGTGAGCAACAAATGAAATTGTATCTGGCGAGAAGACAAGATAGATCCTAAACGATTCAGACAAATGAATGAAGATGTTCTTCACCGCAAATTGCACACAATATCCACCATGATGAAAATGTAATACAGCTATTATAACAATGGAAAAAATTTCTATTATCAGACTACGAAGAATTTTACTTTGAAAGATAAAATAAAGCAGATTTTCTATAGCGGGAAGGAGATAGAAAGGATGTAGATCGACTTGGTAAAGCAACGTTGCTCCTCAAGCACCACACTGCGTATGCAAAATTCTGCCTTATTTTTTGATGGCTTGATTACCGCTATGTTGTCTCAGCAAATTTGGATCTCTTCTCTTCCTCTCGGTAATTAAACTGCGTTATAGACCAGCATATTCTCACAGAGAGAAGATGTGTACATGAAACGAGAGAACATTTATTAACACAAGCACATAGAAAGTTTTCCAAGAATTTGAACTAATTATTTGGTCAGGTCCCTGTTCGGGCGCCAAGTGTGGGCATGGATGTGTGTGATGTCCTTAGGTTGGTTAGGTTTAAGTAGTTCTAAGTTCTAGGGGACTGAAGACCACAGGAGTTGAGTTCCATAGTGCTCAGAGCCATTTGAACCATTTGAACAAAAGAATTTCCTAAGGTTCAAATGATTCAAATGTCTCTGAGCACTATGGGACTCAACATCTGAGGTCATAAGTCCCCTAGAACTTAGAACTACTTAAACCTAACTAACCTAAGGACCTCACACACACCAATGCCCGAGGCAGGATTCGAACCTGCGACCGTAGCAGTCCCGCGGTTCCGGACTGCAGCGCCAGAACTTCACGGCCACCGTGGCCGGCATTTCCTAAGGGACCAGAAAGTTCTTAAAGGCGCAAAAACAACTGTAACACCCCACACAAAAGGGAAATTCAATGTTAAAGCTGATGCAAGAAGACGACAAAACAGTTTTCTTTTTATCAATGTAACACGCACATTGGACTGCTCATCTTGGTTTTTGTAATCTTAGCAAAATGTAAAATTAAAGTGAAAATAATACTGAGGAGATGATAGGAATGAGCAATGATAACTGATTCAGTATTCCCAGACCAAATATTTATTATAACTAAAACATATATCGTACCTTAAGCTTAGTACTATAATAACAGTAGATTTTTATGTCCATTTCATGTTCATTGAGCGCTCTTTTATATAGCCATCGTCCTCTTGAGTCGCTCGTGCTTCGTCACGATAAATTATAACAGTTCTTCTTACACTTCACTCAAACTTAGACGGAACACGTTTTTTTTATTTAGTAAAAAATTAGATCAGACTGCCACAAGTCTGCGACTGTCTTACCTAAGAAAAACAGTACAAGTCTTTAGCGCTCAATGCTTCATTTGTTCTCCAGCGAACAAAATAGAGAAGGATCGCACATCTATCCATATTACATTATTTAGAAAATTACACCGTCGCTATGCGACGCCTTATTATACATGAATCATTCTTTATAAACAAGTATTTGCCTTCTGGCTGAAAGTATTAACTATTTGCTGTTTTAATGAAGTCAAAAATAGTGAATAACACAGACCGAAAGGCTACATCCATATCCTACACTGTCTTTATACGACTGCTTCGTTCTTGGTATTCCACTCTTATTATTGCCTCTTGATTTTTGTTCATATTGTATATTAGCTGCCTTTCTCTGTAGCTTACTCCAATTTTTCTCAGAATTTCGAACATCTTACAGCAGTCTACATTCACGAACGCTTTCTCCAGGTCGACACATCCTATGAACATGTCTCGATTTTTTTCAGTATTGCTTCCATTATCAACCGCAATGTCAGAACTACCTTTCCTAAAGCCAAAATGGATCATGTAAGAGATCTTTAATTTTCTTTTCCATTATCGTGTACATTATACTTCTTACTAACTTGGATGCATGAGTTGTTATCTGATTGTGCCATAATTCTCGCACTTTTCGGCTCTTGTTATCTTCGATATTGAGTGGATGACGTTTTTCCGAAAGTCTTATGGTAAATCGCCAGTCTCATACATTCTACATGTCAATGTGAAAGTACTTTTTTTGCCATTTTCCCCAATGGTTTTAGAAATACCGATAAACATTATGTATCACTTCTGCCTCATTTGATCTCAAGTCTTACAGAGCTCTATTAAATTTTGATTCTAATACTGGATCCCTTATCTCTTCCCTGTCTGCACCCATTTCCTCTTCTGTCGCGTCACAAAACAAGTCTTTCCTCTCCCCTCGTAGAGGCATTCAGTGTACTCTTTCCACGTATCCGCTCTCTCCACTGCGTGTAATAGTGGAGTGACCAATGAACGCTACCGCCCTTGCTCTTAACTTCACCGGAGGCTGTTTTTACTTTGCTGCATCCGTCCTTTAGACAATCATTTCTTTTTCGATTTCTTCACATTTTTCATGCAGCCATTTTTCCTTAGATTCCCTGCACTTCCTATTTATTTCATTCCTAACTGACTTGTGTTTTTGTATTCCTGAACTTCCATGAACGTTCCGTCATATGTCACCCAGCTGAAGTATTTTGTCTGTTATCCACGGTTTCTTAGCAATTACCTTCCACGTACTACGATTTTTTTGAAACTTCTGTGGTGGCCCTCTCTAAAGATGCCCATTCCTCTTCAATTGTACTGCCTACTAAGCTACTCACTGTCGCAGTCTCTTTGGAGTCAGAGAAATTCTAGCGTATTTCCTCATTTCGTAGTAGTTCCGTATCTCACTTCTTTGCGCACTGACTTCCTAACTACTCTCTTAAACGTCAGCCTACTCTTCATGACTACTAAACTATGACCTGAGTCTATGTCTGCTCCTGCGTACGCATTACAATCCAATATCTGATTCCGGAATCTCTGCCTGACCATGATGTAATCTAACGGAAATGTTCCCATATCTCCCGGCCTTCTCCAAGTATGTCTCCTTCTCTTGTGATTCTTGGACATTCCCTATTACTAGTTGATATTATAGAACTCAATAAGTCTTTCACCTCTCTGGTTTCACTACCAAGCCCATATTCTCCCGTAACCCTTCCTTGTACTCCCTCCCCTAAAACGGCATTCAAATCCCCCAGGATTAATAGATTTTCATCTCCCATTGCCTTCTGAATTATCCTTTCAATATCTTCATATATTTTCTCTATCTTTTCGTCCTCTGCTTGCGATGTCGGCAGGTACGCCTGAACTGTTGTTGGCGGTGTTGGTCTGCTGTCATTTTGATGACAACAACGCTATCACTGAACAGTTCACAATAACTTTCTATTCATAATTAATCACACTCCAGTTTTACCATTTTATGCTGCTGTTGGTATTACCCTATACTCGTCTAACCTGAAATCCTTGTCTTGTTTCGATTTCAGTTCACTGACCCCCCTATATATCTAGACTGAGCCTTACCATTTCCCCTTCCAGATTTTCTACCTTCCCTACCACGTTAAAACTTCTGACGTCCCCGACGGTAGAACGTTATCTTTTCGTCGTTTATTGAATCTTTTTTTCAGCATGGTCACCTGTACTTACCAGTCCCCCTCCTGGAGATCAGTAGGGAGGGGGGGGGGGGGGGGGGAAGATGCGTGTGGCGGGCGTCACAAAAATCGGTGTGCGGCGAACCCTACTTCATGCAACAAACTGCTAACGGAGCTTCAATTTCTAGATATGTAATGGCCCCTATCATTGCTGTTGGATCTAATCGCATGTGGTACGCGAGGTACCGGTCCTGCCTCCTTGTGATACATACCGGACGTCCATATCTTACATGTACTGCGTACGTGCCTTCCTGAGTGGTAGTGTCCATACGACTGTTATATCCAGCAGTCCGACAATAGAACAACTTAGCCTTCTGCAGCCGCACTATGCAGGCCCTGTTGAACTAATGTAGCTGGGCGACTTGCTGGCCAACTTGCTGTCGGACGTCTCGCCTGGGCCTAGTGCACGTGCACGTGCTCTAGTGACGCTATCAGCTACCGTAATGACCCGCATGTTTTTTTCTTTATTGTTATTTTTATACCTTTTACAGGCAGGCCATCAGCGGCATAGTACGCCACTCTTTGGCCACAGAGAAAACAAAAGAGATAAATGAAGACAATTAGAGAATAAATATGGTGGATATATAAACGGAGACATACACTTTTAAAATACATGGAGCCGTTCTCGGGCGTAGAGTCCAAGATAAAATTTGTTCAGACACGTGGACACACACAGAGACGAAAATTGTCACACGCGAACGGAGGAGGACAAAACGAATAACACTGGAACACTTGAGCACGAACGACGTCATACACAGAAACACGAGGCGATGAACTCCGGCACACGAATGTTCACTGAGCGTGTACGAGTTCGGGGATATGCCAAGAGAGGAGTTGGGCGGTGGGAGAGGGGAGAGCAGAGATGCCAAGGGCAGGGGAGATGGGGGGAGGAAGAAAAGTAGTAGGGGGTAGGGGAAGCTTGGGGGAAGATGGGTGGAGGAAGGGGGGATGAAGGGAGAAGGAGAAAGAAGGGAGGGAGAAGGGAAGGAGGGTGCCCAAAAAGGAAAACACAGGAAGGGGGAGGGGAGGATCAAAGTTGGTAGGAGTGGTAGATGGAGGGGAGGAGGGCATCATCAGCGAGGGGGAGTTGGTGGAAGCCACCTTGGGTTAGGGCAAGGAGGGTGGAGAGATGGAGACCAGGTGGGACATGGGAATACAGGTGCAGCAGCGGGCAGAGGTGGGAGAGGATGGGTGAGACAAGTGGGTAAGGAGGTTAGAGTTTATGGAAGGTGTAGAGGATCCATATCTGTTCGAGGAAAAGGAGGAGGTGGGGGAAAGGAATTAGATCTTACAGGATCTGCATGGGGGAGGGGAGACGGATGCGATAGGCAGGGCGGAGAGCATGGCGTTCAAGGATCTGAAGGGATTTATAAAAGGTAGATCCAGGCCGGATGGGTGTAACCGAGGATAGGGTGGATGAGGGATTTATGGGTGTGGAGTACGGTGGAGGGGTCCAGACCCACATATGGCTGGAAAGGAGCTTTGGGAGATGGAGTTGGGACTGTGCCTTGGCTTGGATTGTCTGGAGATGGGTGGTCCAGGAGAGGCGATGGTCAAGGGTGACGCCAAGGTACTTAAGGGTGGCGGTGAGGGCGATAGGACGGCCATAGATGGTTAGATAGAAATCGAGGAGAAGGAAGGAAGGGGTGGTTTTGCCTACAATGATCGTCTGGGTTTTGGAGGGATTGACCTTGAGCAACCACTGGTTGCACAAAGCGATGAACCGGTCAAGATGGGATCAGAGAAGGTGTTGGGAATGCTGCAGGGTGGGGGCAAGCGCAAGCAAGGCGGTGTCCTAAATAGGTAGGAATGATCATCAAAATAAAATACTAGAAACCAGAGCTCAAACACAAAGGTTTAGGTGTTCATTTTTCCTGCACACTGTTAGAGAGTGGAATGGTAGAGAGATAGTGTGAATGTGGTTCGATGAACCCTCTGCCAGGCACTAAAATGTGAATTGCAGAGTAGTCATGTAGATGTAGATGTAGATGTAGATGTCACTTCGCAAACTGGAGAAGGTGGATGGGGGAGGACGGCGGCGGCATGTCCGCCATATACAAAAAGTACAGAAGGGGGGAGAGGATGGAGCCTTGGGGCACACCGGTGGAGGGAAAAAGGTGTAGGAATCCATGTAATGGATGGTGACGTAGGAAGGACGGTGGGAGAGAAAGGAGCTGATCAGACGGACGTAGTTAATGGCAAGGGCGAAGGTTTGGAGCTTCCAGAGGAGACCGGAATGCCACATGTGGTCATAGGCACGTTCGAGGTCCAGGGAGAGGATGATTGTGGAGCGCTGGGAATTAAGCTGTTCAGAAAGAAGATGAGTGAGCTGAAGGAAATGGTCATCGCTAGAGAAGGACGGCCAAAAGTAACACTGGGTAACGGAAAGAAGGCGGTGCTGACAGAGATGCTGGTGGATGCAGAAGATAAGGATTGATTCCAGGACCTCGCTAAAGACTGAGGTAAAGCTGATGGGACGGTAGGAGGAGACGGCGGCTGGCGGTTTACCAGGTTTAAGGAACATCACGACCCTCATAAGGTGGGTTCAGCTGGCAGAGTTGTGAATGCAGCGAACTGCACGCACCTCCAGTTGGGAATGCGCCTTGAGTTCCGCCAACACCTCCTCCTCCGTGATTGTCGGACTAAGCCAAGTGATCACAGCGGTGAGGGTCAGCGGGCGATGCGGGGGTTGGGGTTGGTGGGAGGGAGGTGGGGAAGGGGCAGGGGTGAGGAAGTCATTAGGGCCAAAGTGGGTGACAGGGCTGCAGGAAAGGATATCTGTGTGAAGGATAGGGCTGGTGGAGGAGATGAGGACTGAGTCACAGTGAGGAGTGAGGAGGGAGATGGGGGCACCAGAAAACTGGCGAATGAAGAGGGTGAGATTCTGGGCCTCAAGAAGGGAGGGATCAGGAGAGGGGATGGCGGTAGGAGGAGGGGGAGGAGGAGCAGGAGGGGCAGGGACAGGCAGGGAGACATCCATGGCATCCTGGGCAGGGGAAGTGGAAGAGGCGGAGCCTTTTTAGGTGCAGAGGAGGCAGGGGAGCCAATAGAGCGTTTGACGGCGGCAGAGGAGGTATGGGGGGCTGGAGCGACTGGAAGGTGGCGTGCCCAGTGCCAGAGTTGGCGCCGGAGATGGTGAGGGCGAAGGTGATGGCGACGGCGATGAGTAAGACGATGAAGAGGGCAAAGGTGAAAGTGGACTGTGGGCCGTGGCCCTCTGGGCCGCCACCCTAGCGGGAGCCGTGGAAACGGAAGGAGCAGAGGGAGGGAGTGGAGGAAAGAGATCAGAGGAGGTGTGGGAGGGAGGAGCTGGGGATGGGAGAGAGAGGAGTGGGGGGATAGACTGAGAGGGCACACCACGTTATAGTGGTGGCGGCGGCAGAGGGAGATATGTAGATGATGGCAGTGGTGGTGGCTGTAGTAGTGGTTGTGGGTGTCTACATTGTGAAAAGAAGAAAGACAGGACGGGACCAAAGTGGCAAACAAGGGACAGGCAAACAGATGAAAAATAGAAGAAAATGGATGGAGAGGCGACGAAGAAGACTGGGGCCAAAGCCCCACTCTTCTGCTGCTGGTGGGGGGCGCCCCGGTTGGCTGGCCGGCGGGGACGTCTCTGCTGCTGCTGCTGCTGTTGCTGGCTGCTGGTTGGGACCTCTGCTGGCTGCTGGCTGGGACCACTGTTGGCTTGGACCGCTGCTGGCTGCTGACAGGGACCGCTGCTAGCTGCTGGCTGGGACCGCTGCTGGCTGCTGGCTACTGGCTGCTGGCTGATGGCTGGGTCGCTGCTGGTGGGGATCGCTGCTGGCTGCTGGCTGGGACCACTGCTGGCTGCTAGCTGGGACCGCTGCTGGCTGCTGGCTGTTGACTGATGGCTGGACCGCTGCTGGCGGGGACCGCTGCTGGTGGGGACCGCTGCTGGCTGGGACGGCTGCTGGCTGCTAGCTGGGACCGCTGCTGGCTGCTGGCTGCTGACTGATGGCTGGGACCAGTGCTGGCGGGGACCGCTGCTGGCTGCTGGCTGGGACCACTGCTGGCTGCTGGCTGCTGGCTGCTGGCTGATGGATGGACCGCTGCTGGTGGGGATCGCTGCTGGTGGGGACCGCTGCTGGCTACTGGCTGGGACCGCTGCTGGCTGGACCGCTGCTGGCGGGGACCGTTGCTGGCGGGGACTGCTGCTGGCTGCTGGCTGGACCGCTGCTGGCTGCTGGCTAGGACCGCTGCTGGCTGCTGGCTGGACCGCTGCTGGGTGGACCGCTGCTGGCTGCTGGCTGGACCACTGCTGGCTGGATCGTTGCTAGCTGGATCGCTGCTGGCTGCTGGCAGGCACCTCCAAAACCTATCGCTTCGATTAGTGAACGACGTCACAATCGAAGGGCGGTATTGTCTTGAATTACCGTCGGAGATGTGCGACCGGCATGGCTGTTTAGGGCCCTCTTCTATCAACCGATGAGAACGATGTCACGGACCCACCAACGCTCCCCGTGTGTGCGGCCGACTGTGCTAAATTAATCGCTGGAATAGCTAATTGCGTGCAACATAACCAACCAATTTTTAGTGGACTGTACGTGTACTTCTGCGTACAGATCTTTTCATGACACTCAGCGTATACTCCATGTACATTGGTATTGATTCTCTGTTACTAACAGCTGTGCTTACCAGGAATAATATTCAGCAGACATATTTTTCCACATTGTTTATTCCATTCTCATATGACTTTCTAAACTCTGTGTATGTGATATTAATATCAGGAACTGGGGTGTTTTTATACATAGTTCAGTTACAAAACTATTATTGATTTTGAATTATGTGTTCATTATCTGAAAGTATACTGTTCATTTCTTTCCCATCTGTATTAATTTGATCTATTGTTCCATTGTGTTATTACAGTTTTGTTAAGAAGGAAAATGTAGACGTAACAGATTTATTGATAGTATGTATATAAAATGTTTGTAGTTTCGTCAACAACTTGAAAACATTCTCACGACTTCTCTTTCAGGAATTCTTACATTACAGGCCGTTTCCAGTAAAATAAATTGTAAAATGACTGGTAATTAACGACAGTTTCGTACTGATTACAGTGGCTTCCTGTTGTGTAGTGTCATAGCATTTAAAACTGCGACTGGGTAAAAACAGCATTTTTCTCTCTCCTGATAGGAAGCTGAAATGCACCCAGCTCTCACAATCACATTATTGCGAACAGTTTTCAATGACTGAACTTTGGAGCATTTATCTTCTGTTTTGTGCTTTGACGTAACTTGGAGAGGAGTACATTCACTTAATACTTTCAAAAGCATATCTGCGGCAGTGTTCTCTCGAGGATAACTTCTCCTGTTAACTTGTTTTTCATAATAGTTTGGACAAGAAGAGAATAGAAGCTTTCGAAATGTGGTGCTACAGAAGAATACTGAAGATAAGGTGGATAGATCACGTAACTAATGAGGAGGTATTGAATAGGATTGGGGAGAAGAGAAGTTTGTGGCACAACTTGACTAGAAGAAGGGATCGGTTGGTAGGACATGTTTTGAGGCATCAAGGGATCACAAATTTAGCATTGGAGGGCAGCGTGGAGGGTAAAAATCGTAGAGGGAGACCAAGAGATGAGTACACTAAGCAGATTCAGAAGGATGTAGGTTGCAGTAGTTACTGGGAGATGAAGCAGCTTGCACAGGATAGAGTAGCATGGAGAGCTGCATCAAACCAGTCTCAGGACTGAAGACAACAACAACAACAACAACATAGAATTTTATCAGGTGTTTGAATAAGAAGCAAGCACTACTTTTGGCTTTTTATTCAGTGCAAGAAAACAGTATTCCTTGACTTTTGACATAAACGATACATTCTATTTTCTTCATAATAAGAACGAAATGAAACTTTCTTCTATATAATCCAAATAGCCAACAACTGACCACAGTTGATAATCAACCAAGTATGAGTTACAAGAATATTAACACAGTTCCCCTCTAACACTCCGTTACATACACGCCTACACCACCATGCTTCTGAAACCAAGTACACACGTGTACAAAGAAAGAATCCCAAGGAGTTTCATTGGTATGAAAATGTATGACATAAGTTTATGCACATCAGAAGGTTATCTCAGTACGTGATTTGTGTAAATATACCCGATTACTGGGTTTATTCTAATCCACTTCAGATCAGATGTAAAGTACTTGGATGACAAATCTTTTCCGACATATGGCATTTACACCTTTTGATGTATAAGAAATACTCACATCAACTTTAAATAGTAAACGAAGCTGCAAATACCTGAAAGTAAAGATGAAATAATGTGCCCCCCCCCCCCCTCCCCAGCACCACCTCCGACTGAGACGCTAGTTCACAAACCACAGTATCGTAATCATCGCTTTATGAATCAGGCACTGATAGGTTCGATACTGGTCACAGAGTAGCAGCCTAAGATCAATATAAGGCGTCCATCATATACCCGCCGATCCCCTCCAAGGTATCGGCACCCTCACACACTGAAGCGTCGCGGGTCTGCATATGGACAAGACGTTGCCTCCCCTGACAGCGCCCATCATAACAAGGGCAACGGCAGGACAGGCACCACCAGAGGTTCTCCGTGCCAGGGCTCTATTTCTTGGTTCGGCTACATAGGGTGCCGCAAGCCAACCCGGCTCATCAGTCAGAACCCAGTCGGAAACCAACACTCCGGGGCCTACGGCTTTCCAGTCGAACGCGTTGTTGGACGCCGAATGTTCAA